>NW_009629438.1:0-44570 GCF_000690535.1 Cariama cristata
TGCCGGCCCAGCCTTAAACGGTGACAATGCTCAATGACATAGAATGAAAAAATAGTCCCTCTGGCATCTCATGGAAAACATAGTTAATCAGATACACTCTTATTTACAATTATGTATGGAGATAAACAATTTTTCATCAATGTAATGTGTGCTACATTGACTTGTTTTTCTGCAGTGTGTTAATGAAGATGTCATGCAGTGCAAAGTCAAACCTCTACCTAAAGTTTCTCAGTTCTCCAACCAAAGTTGGATCTTCATTCAAAATATTCAGTAACTTTACAAAGATCTATTTCTCTTTATTTCATTGATTGAAATTAATGATATTAAACTTTCTTAATATTTATTAATCAGTGTATACAAACTTATCCATTACTAGGCCTAATACTGTGGTCTGGCTGCCAGGCCTGCATTATCCAGGTCTGGCTTTTTATCCATTTTCTGTTTTAAAACTGTTAGCTTCTCTCCAGTCCTCTGGAAATTCCAAGGCTTCATGAAAATCCACACCGGAAGCTCTTTATTCTAATCTCAACACTAAGGCTTGACAAGGGTTTGGTCCAAAGATTATTGGAGCTGCTAATTTAAAATCATGTGACATCTTGCACCTGCTAGCTATCCTTAGTACCACTGGAGGATACTAAATCGTCATCACCCAACAAGAAGACATAATTCATTTTTCTCCCCAGTCCATAATACAGAACTGAAACACTTACGGAATGCTTCTGCCTTTTCAGTGTCAGCTATTGCAATTCTGTTAGGGTCATCTAGCCTTTATTATTGTTAGTATTGGTTTTGTTTGGATCTACTCGTAAAATACTTTATCTTTAGCCTAGATGATTACAAGCTTCCTCTTCCATTGCTTAATCTTCTTTCATTAATTTTCTTTATGTGTTGGCTTCTATGCTGCTCACTGATGTCGTACATAAATACGCCTTCTTTTTTATTATTTGTTCTGCCCTGATTTCTCTTACATCCAGGATGCTTCTTTTCTTAGATATAACCCTCTGTCTTCTTTGGAGAACTGTAGCTTTTTCAACATCCAGCAAAATATTTCTAAGCAGGTCCTAGTTATCATTCATATTTCTTTTAATATTATTTCTTCTAACTGTAAGTGCGTATCACATTGAATGATAAGATACTGTGCATACAACTAAGAGATGTAGACTGAATGGCAAAGCCTGTCACTCTCAGATGAATCAGATATCCTGCCACTTCAATCATCTGACAATGGACCAGCACAGGTTTAACGGGAGCAAAGAAACTCAAAAGGATCTTCTTACCAGTGCTTTGTGAAAGTATCCCCATCACCACACAGTAATACCACCATCGTGTAAGCAGACGAAGACATATAGGAATGTCGTGCTCAGACTGAGGAATTGAATTCACAAATTCATGGCATTCAACAGCTACATCTTCATAATAGCATACACGAGACCTGTGTCAGGCATGAAAATATTTCTGTTCAAAGGTAGTTGCGGTCTTTGGTAGTTTTGTTAATAAAATGTACTATTTGTTCATGCTTAAAACATGTTTACACCCCTGCAAGAAAAAAATGGCAACTTTGTTATTTAGATTTATTGCCTGCTTTGACGCAATGAGAGGAAGCAACAAAAAAAAGGAAGAAAAGTCTCTCGTACAGTATTAGTTTTGTTTTAATTCTGGTTGTGGTAAGAAGATGCTTTTAGCATGCATGTTTGGACACATGTCTGAAGGCTACAACTTACCTTGCTGTCTGGTCCCAGGAACGGGCTCAGTATCATTCCATTCTTTTCCTTGGTTCCACATATCTCAGCTGCCAGCACATATGTTTCCTGTAGCACCTCTGCAAACATAATTTCAAGGGTTACAAATTCCAGTTGTCCTTTTGATGTGACACTGGTGTTCTTCCAGGTGGCCTTTCATGCCAACTTGTTTTCTCACCACTGGGTTCATGGCACACTGGCATGGTGACAGAAGCCAGATGCACCACATGGAACTAATCTCCACTAACTTTACATGTCTGGAGTACAGATACCTGCATTTTGGGTAGTCATACTAGGTTTGCTTTTTAGTCAGTGGAGAAAAAGAGGCACCCTCAGATTGAGGTCCATTTTACCTGTTTTAGGGGTCTGTATCAGAACACCAGAGGGGGTCTACTACTCTCCAACAATAAAGTTTATACTTTAGCAGTGAAGGGAGTATAAGGGGAATAGGTCAGATGTAGATAGTCATATTTGGTTCAAGGAATATCACTGATATAGTCTTACAGCTGCTTTATAGGTAGATGAATGATTTGCTTAATATCAACAGAGCTGTGAGCCTTATCCCTCGTTCCCCCAGTGTGTCAACATCTTACCTAAGCCTGCACCTGAGTTTTTGTGAGGAGCTTGAATTTTACTTTGAAGAGGAAGACAATATACAATAGCCTTATTTATAGGGGCAAAATATGTTGGGCTTTTTTTACATGGCTGTAAGTTTAAAATCATAGAAAAATGACAAAACTAAAATCAGACTCTGCACTACAATTTTAAAATGTTGTAATGTTTTCTGAAATATATCTGTATTTTCCTTCTCACACCTCCAGGTATAGTGAGGCATGCCTCGAATTTGCAGCTTCAGCAGTTAAAGTCCTAAAACCACAGTTTTTGTTAAATCTGGAATGTTTTATTTTGAAAAAAGGATGTGCATATACGGAAACTCTGAGATCCTTAGAACAGAATGCCTATAGTGATAACTGTTACTAACTTCTAGGATGATTTGGCAATTAGCTGGTAAGAAAAATGGAGAATAAATTGAAAAATAAGCACTGATTTATCTCCAAATAATAAATTTAGCAAATTAAAACCCTCATCTTTTCTGATATAAGAAATCTGTCAATAAAATAATTTAAAGTATTTTAAAAAAGCATTAATAGGTTTTAGAAAAGTTATATGGTATATATTTCTTCTGCCTTTTGATATGCCTCTTGTTTGCGTGCCAGTACCTCCAGAGATCCCTTCCTCTTTTTTCAGGGCTCGTGGATACCCATTGCTCTCTCTTTATCCACACAGCCAGTCATTTTATCATAGAAGGCAGTCTTGGTCAGCATGATTTATCCTTGGTAAATCACATTCCTGTCCTCCATGTGCCTGGAAATGATCTCCAGAAGGATTTGGTCCTTAACTTACCCGCAGACTGAGATGAGACTGACTGGCCTGTAGTCTCCCAGATCCTCTTTCTTGCACTTTCTGTACATGGCATTTGTCTTTTTCACATCTTCAGGAACATCCTGCATCCTCTACCACCTTTCAAAGATGATGCTGGGGAGCATCACAATGACATAAACCAGCTCCCTCAGCAATCTTTGATGCATTCTGTCCACTCCCATGGTCTTGTATATGTTGAATTTGCTTAAGTGGTCTCTAATTCCAACACCCTCTATCATGGGTAACACTTCTCTCCCCCAGACTCTGTCACAGAGATTTGGGAAGCAGGAAAGCAAACTTTGCCAGTAAGACCAAGGCAAAACAGACACTGAGTCAATCTGCCTTTTCTACGTCCTTCATCATGAAGTCATCCATCCCATTCAGCGGCGGATCTGCATTTTCGTTGGTCTTCCTTTTGCTCCCAATGCACTTATAGAAGTTCTTGTTGCCTTTCCCATCACTCGTCAGTTTAAACTCCACCCAGGCTTTGGTTTTCCTAACTTCCACTCTTAAGCTCAAGTAGTGCTTTCCATACTCCTCCTTAGTCCATCCCTGCTTCCACTTTCTGTGTATTTCCATTTTGTGTTTGAGCTCAGTCAGGACTTCCCTGTTCAGCCAAGCTGGCCGCCTGCCACGCCTGCTGTGCTCTGCACATCCGGATGGTCCTCTTGTGCTTTGAGGATTTGTCCCTGGAGATCACTGCCCTGCCCTGTGCCTTTGAGTGAGGGCTTGCTACGGAAGGAAGATTTTAGTATTTCTACGATTCTTCTAGAAGAACAGTTTACATTAGTGTTTCCTAATTCACTTCAGACCAAGCAAACCAGGTAAACTGCTTAAACTAAAGAAACCAGTCCAAGTAATTTTCCTGAAATCAGTTAGGGAGTACTCACAAATCACTTTACTGGGTAGATATAGGGCAGTAAATGACATAAAGGTGGTAACAAACAGCTGGAGGGAAACAGACCACTGAAACTCAGTGAATGTATGTCTTCAGCCCAAGCTCAAATTGGCAATACTTAGAGAAAAATTAGGAAAGGTTGATATGGCATCAACGAATGTGAACATTTTTCAAGTTACATCCCAGAACCACCATCCCCAACACACAAATTTATATAGATAAATGTATGTGCAATAGTTGAACAAATAATTTTACATCCATTTTGATATTTTAAATACCTTATGTACCTCTACGTGCTTGGGGTATTCTGACACTTTCTCTCAATGTCTCTTCTTGACACTGTTTCATTTTCTATTAAATACTTCAATATTAATTCACTTCAGAGAAGGAAAGGTTATGACAATTATTCCTAACATAGATTTTACGTCAGATGAGTGGCAGGAGTTGAGATTGTCTCAGACAAAGGTAATACATTGAAGTTACAGTTTCATGATCTGGTTTATGGAATAAGCTCTCAACTTTCAGAAAAAAAGTAGAATCATTTTTTCTGCTCTTTTTGTGTGGATAAAGCCCCCAAATCATCTGCGAACTAAAAATGACTCTTATAGTTACTAACTGGTCTTGAACTAGTTGTGTACCTTCTTTACAGTCCTACTGGGTGTCCGTACTGCTGGAGCTAAATGCCCAACTGCTCCAGCAGTGATTGTGGTGACTCCTGGTTGTATTCACCCTGCCAGCAGGCTTGGAAGGTTTGAAGAATGGTAAAGCTGGAAGAACCTCTTTGCAGTTACTGATGGGCCTTGCCATCGTGCAAAATCACAGTGTCTGGCCTTTAACGTACCATTGCCCTATTGCTAAAAATGTGTCACTAAGTGGTGTGTCCTATTGACCATCACTGCCAATTTTGTGGTTGAGATCCACTTGGGAAATGTCTTCTCCCATACCCTTACCAGACATGACGTAGAGTATTTATCAAACCTTTGTTGGTACACCTTCTCCATGAGTGGTCTAGGTCTCAGATTATTAGGATTATGAGGGCTGTCATAGTAGGCAAAGGTTGAGGAAGACATTCACTGGTCCCCCTGGATTTGGTTCTGTGATACACCAGAGGCCACCTCAGCACATGGGCCCTGTGAGATACCTCTGCCAAAATCTCACGAGATGGTCAGAGTCCTGATCTATCTGTTACCAACTAAACAACAACCAACCAAATTTTCTATTTGCAAAAATAAGTTAAATTTCCAGTTAATTTCAATCACATTCTGGCAAATAACCAAACTGATAGGGGAAAATATTATTCAGTTCCAGTCTTATATTTATTGTAACAGCTTTTATAAAATTCAGCCACAAATAAATTATAAACATCAATACTTTGGAAAACAGTTAAATGCAGTAATTTTCTTCTGTATTTCAAATATGTACACTTTTTTTCAGTTATTCCCTGGCTAAAAATTCTAATGTTCTCTCCACTGTTTGTTTTTTCATAATGATTTTGCTATTGTTAAGTCTCCTCCCCTTTACTGGAAATAACGTTTCTTTTTTCCCTCTCTTCAAACATCCTAGTCTGCAGATGAGCAGGATACAGAAAAAGGCACACCTACTTACTGAATCTAAACATGCCCGAGTTATCGTGTCATCTTCAAAGTGCTCCTCTTCCTTCCACTCTGCCCCCCACCCTTGTTGCCACATACGTATTACAATTGCTTTTGATGTCAATGTGTCTGGATTCCTGATTCTAGTGTCAACCATCATCTAGGATACTTAAAAGAAAAATTGAAAGAGGAAGAACAAGTCAGACTAGACCTATGTTTTGTTATAGGAAGCCATGAGAACATGAATCATTTTAGACATGGGAATAATTGGATTAAAATCAGGGGGGTTTAAACCATTTGTCTTAAGAAGCTGTGAAAATACCTTACAAGACCAAGGACTAAGAGCCAAATCTAGATCCTTGTTTTCGTATACATTGCACAACTTGGTACTTTGAGCTATGCTAGAAATTAGAAACAAAATAGATACATTAATGGGTACTCTAATCAGGTATCATCCATGTTAAAGCCCAAATAGTGTTTTTTTAGTTGCCTAAACATATGACCAGAATAATTGGAGATGTCCTACACTCTGCCTGCTCTCCCCAGTGTCTCTTTTTATGTGCCATAGTTGATGTGTTCGATGTGATGGGTGGTGTGAAACCTCCCTGAGGTCTCTGGATCATCTCCCACCGATCTCCCCGGGTTGCTTATTGACCAACCTAACAAGTCTATATTCTAGTGACATATTGGATATAGTCCCACATCTGTACTAGTGAATCTCCTGTGATAGTCTGCTTCTGAGCATGCACAAGATTGCTACCATTTTGGCACAGCTGAGCAGCTCTGCACTTCTCATGTTTATACATAAGTGGGATTTTAAATTATGCTTATTTTCCCAAGCAGCCCAGTCTGGCAGGTAGACTCTGCGCACACTTCTAAGGCATAAACTCCGTGAAGAATACAGTAGTCCTGACCATCTTCCTTCCAAGATTCAAACCCAGGGCATTTGCTATGCAAAGAAATAGGTATTTACTATTCAAAAAAGGTTATTGACTGACTTATTCCCTTCCAGCCCTTCATACAGTAACTCCACAGAAACAGTACCTTCCAAAAAGGTAGAGAACTGTTTTCAAATCTCAGTTTGCCTTTTCTGACCTCTAAAAAGTGTACCAGACATCAGACTGCAGGCTGCTGGTATCAAGAAGCAAAGATTATCCATCCCTGCTGTTCATCTGTGCTGCTATACAAAAATTAAAAATGCAGCCAAGATTGATTAGTCGGGAGAACAAGCAGAAATCTGATTACTCTTCTCCAGCAATTAGGGCACTCACTCGCAAATGTGGGAAGCTGGATTCTCATTCCTACTCCAAAGTCTGCATTTGACATGAAGCAGTCACCAGCTAGCATAAGCCTTGAGTGCACTCATTATTTCCTTTTCTTGCTAAATTATGCAAAGCCCTGAATGTAAAGAAAAAAACCCAATGAAGTCTGTCTTCACCAGAAAGAGAATGTCTCATCAACATATTACAAAAGTCATCACAAAAAAGCTGGGTTTGTTTTCTGTGACTAAATAGTATCTATTCAAGTCTTTATTTAGAACTAGGAGGGTAAGGTCATGGCAAGGCAGTCGTCAGAAATATTTAACTGAGAAATCAAATTATTTTGGATTGCTATTTGTATTTCCTGTTATGTATGAATAAGAGCAGAAATTCACTAAGCTGCAACTTGTGAGGCAGGCTAGGAATTAGTTATAAATTCAGATTTTTAGTGTGGCATAGACAGCAAAGACGCCTCAGTGTTAACATTGGCACAGATACCCACAAATCTAAAATTGCTGTTGGACAAAGTCTTTTACATTTCTTCAAACAAAATGTAAATAAGACTGACTCTATCTGTCACGTGAAAGATTGCCTTGCATCTCTGGGATTTCTGCCTTTGTACCCATGTCTATTTGCTCTTCTGCACTTAGAAGATTTTCTAAAATTTGTCTGGGGGTTTTAATATCTTGGACCTCTACAAAAATATTTACTTTAAATTTAATTTCCAGTACCATATATTCTCTTTTTCCAACTTTAAACCAAAGTAAACAATAAAGCATGTCTTAAATTTCAAACCTAGAATTGCACATATGGGTTCTTTTTCTTTAATTTATTTAAATTTTTTTAGATTTTAACAAGAACTGTGGAGAGAATTACGCCTTCTTGATACACTGGTTCTTTGGGCTCTTTTAAATAGAATAATTTACTTAATTTGACAGTATGACATAATGGGTATTTTAAGTCTCAAATCCCACATGTAGTCAATATATACATCATATACATGTTTCTCCAGAACACCATGTGAAACCTCTGAGAAAACCTAGCCCCTGCAACCAAGGGAAACTACACTCCTCATCACATTGGTAAAGCCAGCAATGTCCTATCTATCCCGGCATCTGGTCTCAATAATGTCGCAAAGCAGTCCATAGGCAGCAGTCAGCAGTCCTACTCCAAGGCAAAGGACCGTTACCTCCCAGGCTATCCATTATACTCAGTTTTCCCCTGTCCAGGCAGCCAACAGAGAAGTGTGCTGGATTTTTTACTGTTCCTCAGAATTCCTGAAAATATGCATAGTTGTCACTGGTCATGTTGCTTCCACATAGCTTCATTTTCTGCCTGGAAACTTAATTATGGGAAATTTAAGAGAATTTTGAATATTCATCCAAGATTCAGCATGGAAATCCTGAATTATATCCTGACCTCCTGTCTACATAACCTGGATTTGATTGCAGCATGACTGGAGATCAGCTGCACAGGAAATTCACTGATAACATGTCCCATATGTAGCAGGTTTCATGTTTACTGTCACATTAATGGAACAGCACAAAAAAGAATATGAGGTGTTCATTGTCTCCTCCAAGCATAGGACTAAAACGCATACATTACTTACTAGGTGTAAATTTGTAAATTATTAGTATGTCCCCATTACAGTTTTGGCCCATGCAAATCAGGATTTTCCAAATACTTAATAGATGTTAGCATGGACCAGGGACCAAGCTACATAGACATAGTGCAGCCACACTAGGTGAGGGCTAAGGGAATTCAGCTCTATGTATGTAGGCCACTCCATGCTAACGAATGCTTACAGGCACGTTTAGTTTGTGTGCCTAAATGTAGCATATGGGTACATCTATACTACTAAATAGAGAGAAACAGAGAGTGGCATCAAACACTAGACCCCTTCATGACAACTTTTATTACAGCCTATTTATTAGCTTTCCTAGACATGTTTTGGGTTGCTCATACTAGCTCTCTTCAAGACAAATCTCTAGAGATGGGTTAAACCTAAGCAGTTTGGATGCTGGATCATCTCTGCCACTAATCTTCAGAACTAAGAAATAGCCCATGGTCCAATTTAACTAACTAAGGTATAACCTTAACTGATCAGGGACAGGGCATCCTATGGGTGTGATGGAAGTACTGATAATACCTGATAGCATGCTACAAGTCAACCCCTGAAAAGTCAGTGAGATACTCTTCACATTCAGCATAACACAGGAAGATGTTGTGAAGTATCTTAGCCCGAGAGAACAGTGACAAAATGAGTGATTCACACTTCCCAACAGACCGTAGCATAGCCAGAGAAGATCATGCCTTCTGTTCTCTATGTTAAAGCTGGACCACTGTGCAGAAAGGACCACAAAATTCATGCAGTTAGAGACAGTACAGGAAAGAAAACACCTTGTCCAGTAGGTCAGGGACACAAGGACTCCCCAGGGGAGTTTGTGTTGTGGTCCGTGCATCAAGTACTGGTGTAATTCCATAGTTTATTAATAAAAAGTGATTGAGCACTCCCAGCAGAACATAGCTGAAGCCAGGATACCCTCCTTCCACAAATTTCTCTTCTCATAAGGATTCAGAATCAGGGACCTGGTTGACACCCCATTGCCTCACAGACTTCGTCTTTCATCACAGAATCACAGAATGGTTGAGGTTGGAAAGGACTCCAGGGGTCATCTGGTCCATCACCCCTGCTCAAGCAAGGCCACATAGAGCCAGTTACCCAGGACCATGTCCAGATGGCTTTTAAATATTTCCAATGGGGAAGACCCTACAAGCAATGTGGCAACCTGTTCCAGTGCTCAGCCGCTCTCACAGTAAAAAAGTGTTTCCTGATGTTTCAGTTTGTGCCATTGCCTCTTATTTTCACCCCTGCACAGTGATTCAGCTTTAACAGCAAATGAAGGCTGTCCCTGCATCTTTGCTTTGGCAGTGATTGATAAAATAGCAAGTATGGATTCAAAGCTCTTTATAAAAAGAAGGACTCAAAATCCAAAGCTCCCACTTCCTAACTATTTCATGAGAGCCATGTCCCACCTCCAGCCCCATAACGAACTGAACCCTATGTTGTCCATATGCTCAGTGGAGCATGGACTCCTATTAATTCCAACTGAGTTTCTCTTCATTTTGTGCAGGTATCTAAGGACTTTCCAGCAATATAGGTGTTTACAGTCCACAGGATTCACCTAGGTAACACAACTGGTAGGCTTAATATAGCCCTACATCTTTTCATTGGCCTGTAAATTGATCAAAGAATGCAGCAATAGAAGACAGACATTCCTTGATGGTATCAGATGGCAAAAAGTACCTTATAAAATAAATTGTTAATAGTATCTAGTAAATACATCTTGTCTTAAACACTACCTTACTTTATTGGAATGTAACAAAGATTAGAAGACATGAAGACAACCAGCAATTATATTAATAATTTTGTTTATTGCTCACTGAGTTACTTTAGTCATCCTGAAGAAGACTGAATGAGCAGTTTGGCAAGTTCCTCTGAAGAATGGGTACTTAACATTTAACAGAAGCTTTATTAGTTTGCCCTTTAATACCTCTTGTACTTCAAATCTGACAGCAGTTCAGCATTCAGCCTCCTCTGTGCTCAATCTAAATCCTATTAAAGTCAATGCAAGTCTCTCCCATTTTAATGGGATTTAAATCAAGCTTTTAATCCTCAGTGTCTATGTCACTGAGAGAGAAAATTATGAATGTGGGTTTGTGATGTAGATACTGCTGCAATGGAAGGTGAATGTTAGCAATCAGTGCAAGTTACTAAGAAAAAAATATATGTGCATCTTCCTTATTGATGGGAGCATAAGATCTTGTATCCTTTAAGAAACGCTAAAGTAAAGTAAATATTTAAGATGTAAAATCTTGAAGCTCTTCACTCTGCCAAATCTACACCTCTAAAGGAATTTGTCTGCCTTAATGAACTTGCCCAAAAATTGGAAACTAATCTTTCAGGTTCCCTTCGCAGTAAAAGGAAGAGTCACCTCCAGAGGGCAATTAATCTGACCTGTCTTAGATATATATTTTCAACTGAGATGAACAACCTTCTTCTGATGGTTATTTCTTGCCATTGATCATTCTGGAAAGCTTGAATGGATAACTCAGACTTAGATATTTAATTTTTAGCCATCTGTAATTATGGCGGGTATACCTCACCCCTTACTGGATTTTTTGAAAATTTTAAGAAGTACGCTTTAACCCTGGTGTTCAGTTCCATTTCTAAGGCTAGATGCAAGGAGTGTAACATGCTGGTTTGACTTGTAGAAGAAGGTAATTTTATTTTTTTTTAAGTACAATATGTGTTTTAGGTAAAAACAACTGTTCTATACATATTTGGAATTACAGACATACCATCACATCCCTTGTTAGGTTATTGCTATAATCAGTCATCCTTACTATTAAATATATTATCCCAGCTCTGGTAGAACTTCATTATTTCTTTAGTGTCTGATGCAAATCCTCTCTAATTTTGTAGTTCACAGTCCATACGTTCAAGGCTTGCATTAACCCTTTTAATCACAGCAGTATGTGAGGAGCTCATAGGTAATTTGCTGTTCACTGAAACTCCTTAGTGCTTTTAGGTATGTTGTTTTTCAAGGCACATATCCTTGAACCATAATATAGTCTATATTCACTTTTCCTACAGTGAATCCTTCATAATTAGCTGTATCATAAGCCTGTTTCTCTCCCCTAAAGAGATTCTGTTGATTTGCTCTGCTGGCAGAGCTATTTTAGCAAAACAAGATACTAAAGGAATTTTTCCACTGATGTATCTACCACACCTACTTTGATGACTCTAGCTAAGTCAAAATTAGAGCTGTATTTTGTGTGGACAGATATATGAGTTTAGGGTGTGTGACTTTTTCCCCAGCTCAGCTGAGACATCTTACTGACAGAAAAACTTTCTATCATAGACCAGATCCATACTTAAAATTTTGCCCACAGAGCCTTACTAACAGAGTTATGCAAAAAACCGACCAAAAAAAAGAAGTCTTAACGTACACATAGCTTTCAGCAAGAAGTATTTTGGGGGATACAACTTGGCAAGCTCCACTAGCAAACACGCTCTTATTCCCCTGTTACATGTTTACGCACTTCTATACTGCCTCATTTCTAAGTCTTTTGCTGTTATAAAAGTGCCACCCCCCAAAATCAGTCCCTTGCTGCTGTCACAGTTCTGAAAAAAAGCATGTACCACCTGTTTGAGTCTAGCTTGCAATATGAGCTACATAAATGATCTTTCCTCTACACTATTTCTCTGTTAATTCTCTGTGTTACTGCCAAAATATGACTGCTATAAAAACTTGCTATTATGAGAGTTCAGTTGTGGACTATGTGATGAGGTTGCTTTGTTATATATGTTGTAATTATCGAACCATGAACCCTTTTGATCATTTTCCGTTTCATATTTGAGAAAAAAAAAAAAAACTTAAAATTTTAAAGTTGCAACTGCATAGAGGAGGTCAGTCTCTTTGTGGATTTTTCTGAAAGTATAAAAAATATGTGCCTAGGACTGAATTCCCACTTGTAACCTGTACACTGGAATAAATGTCAAAACACAGGAAATGACATAAACCTTTGAGTCAGGAAATGTATAGCTGTGTCTGAGCAAAGTAGTCTTCAAGCCACTAAGTTTTACATATAGCACATATATTAATGGGTATGGTTCAAGCTAAGGAAAGAGTTATGGTGACATAGAAACCTAAGGATCTTGAAAAGGTGAAAACTTCACTGGTATGAAAAAGACCTCTATGTAACTCAGAAAAAAAGAGTTGTATGCGGTTGAAAGACTGTAAGATCTTTCTAGTAAAATCACAAGCAATCAAGCTACCCTTGGAAAAAAAGAAGAAAAGAAACGAGTGGGAAGAGTGAAATAAAGAAAATTCAGAATCAAGAGTCAATTTTTAATTTATTTTTGGGACCACTCAGCAGTGCTTACAGCTCACAGCTACCCAGCTGGCAGATGCAACCGCAGCACCAGCACTAGGTTGCCTGTGCCTTGTCATTACAATGCTTCCTTTTGTCTGATGGCTGCAAATGTTTGACAGTCATTAGAAAGTCACCCAAGGAAATACTTCCTTTCCATGTACGAGGTCCTTGTCGTGGATTTTTAACACTGAGCTTTCTCAGTAATTCAGCTATCATTAGCAAAAGAATAGTTTCTTACAGCCTGCCTCTGCCCTTAAGGGTCTTTTACAAAGAGGACAGAAGCTCTTTGTTGTCACTCCTTCACACGTTATTAACAGAGGTTTAACAGAAAGAAGAGGGGCTTGTTACATGCCCACTGCAATTTGTCTTTTTTCCAGTTCATTCAGATCTTCATCATGTCCAACCAGAAGATGGATTAACTCAGATCCAGGGTGGCTGTTTCCATACTAAACAGAAAACGAATTTGAAAAAGGCAGACAGAATAATCTCTCCCTGCAAAGAATCAAATCAGCTAACGAGACAGTGAATATTCTTTCATGCCAAACAACATATTTATAAAACAAACTGCTGTTCAACAAATGAAAGTAAACCTCAGTAACATGCAGATATATTATCTTGATAATTTGATATGATCATCGTTTTGCCTGGTTGATGTTTTTACTTTTTGTCTCTGCTGCCTAATTCTTTCCACGCTACCTATGCACATCCGTTGCTGAGCCCCCCAATTGTCCTGCACAAAGCAGTAACTCACAGGGTTGCTGCTAATCCTATTGCATTTGGGTCTGCCATCCGATCTCCACGATGGGGCTGTCAGCTGGTGTAAAATACAATTGCTCTACCGATGACAGCAAAGTCAGGCTGACTCAACGCTAGCTGAGCCTCAAGCTTCCTCAGTTCTGCCTTTGGCAGTGTCCAGGCACCCACAATGACTTGTCACTTCGTACAGTCCTAGCAACACTTTTGATGAATTTGGGACAACGCCCGGTATGAATCAAGGGCAACTCTCCAACACGGCTGCTCAGGGAAGGAAGTTGTAGATCTTTCCATTATGGTCCAATGAGTCACTTAGCTTTCTGTGAAAATTTCTGTTGGTTCAGAATTTCATAAAGGGATCATGAAAACCAAAGAGACATATACGTAAGACAGCAATTTCGCAGCATGAGAGCAAGTGCCGCACATCATGCTGATGTACTAAAAGCCTCTGTGAAAGTCAAGAGTTGTCAATCTAAGAAATGTTGAGAGTGCTTAACTGCAGTTTATCCAGGAAATGGTGTCTAACTGGTTTCTTAGAGCGCTGGTTCCATTTTAAGTTCCATTTTATTTAGTAACAAAATTAATTCCTGAAAAGTCCCATCCCCTTCTATCACCTGTTCCCACTCCCCGCTGTAGTTCTCTGCCCTACACTGTGCTCAGGAAACATCACAGGGATGTGCCAGGTCTCTACAATGATCTAGGCTAAAAAGAATAAAAAAAAAAAAAAAAAAAAACCCACCCCATTATGTTCTGATTTAAAGGTGGAATATTAAAGCCCTACCCCCTGCCAAACACAGCTATCGTGGCTTTGGAAAAAGTTGAAGTGGGGGAGCAAGCAGCTGTGGGTGGGTAGGAACCTTTCAAGACAATTTCAGCACTGAAAAATGAAGTCTGAAAACCATAACTATGAATAAAAAAAAAAGCATATAGGTATGTAGGAAGCATTTAAATCCTCTATATCAAGAACAATGTAGTGTAGGTCTACTGGTCTTGTTCACAGGGAACAAGTAGTTAGGGAGTGCTCTCTCCCAAGAGGTAAATTTCTTCCAGATATCTGACCGGTTTGAGCAACCTCCCGAATTCAAGGAGTGTAACAGCCTCAGAGCCGGCACAAGTTGGGTCATGTATGTGTAGTTCAAGACATTTCTAAACAGCCTGGCAAAGAGAGCCAACAGTGTGGTGGTGAAGCCTGTGGATGATGTGAAATCATTTGAGGTAGCGTAAGCAAAGGCAAAATGTAAAGAACCACAGAAGCACCTTAAGCGACTGAGCAGTGAAAAAGCAGGTGGAATTCAATGCAGATAAATGCAAAGTCATCAGGGACATAATTTGGAAAAACAGATCTAGTATCACATGTAAAAAGGTGATTAGATATAAAATGAGCTGATATATTCTGGGGAAAGATCTTGGGGTTAGGCTAGATAGCACTGTGAAAGCACCAACTTGGTGCTCAAAACCCGGGTAGAATTAGGACAGGAATACCAAACAGAACAGAAAACATCTTTATGTCATTGTTTGAATTCATCATTCCCTCACGCCTTAAATAAATACTGTGTACAGCTTTGATGCCTTCATTGTAGAAAGGATATTACGAACTGGCAACAACTCACCCTGTTTTTTCCCTTCCCTCTGTGTCCACATATGGTCACTGCTAGGGCAAGGTACCGTGCTAAAGAGACTCTTTGTCTGAACTATTCCTATGCCCTTACATGTATGGGGAGATTATTTTATGAATGAGAGCTACTGCTAACAGTTCTAAGAAGTGAGTTTTGGCAGCTGGTTCCAGCTGAAAAAAGTAATTTGGCAATGGTTTACCTGTTGTATACTCAACACTGTACTTCCATGTGAGGATAGATGGGATGAAGACTGGATTACAAAAAAAAGCCTTTGAAACACTATATGTGTGAGATCACCTCAAGTATAAACAGCAATCAGTCTGAACAACTTGCTATCCCACCTATACAGATATAAAGTTGAATCCTTATGCACATGGAAGTAATGCTATATAATGCAGTAACTGCTCAGTACTGTGATCAGGATTAAAATACGGCTCAAATAGAGCTTCAGTGCCTGTGACCAAGCTATGACAGGTACAGACACAGATTACAATTGTCTAAAGCAGTGCTCTAACTCAGTTATAAAGTAGCTTAAGGCTGCTGAACAGGCAGGACTTTTGATGCTATTCTCCCATGGCCAGTTCAAGCCCACCCCAGCTTTCCCACAGCTGCACACAATGCCAGCACTGCACCACCAATGCTGGAAAGCTCACAAGCAAATTTATTTGAATGCTTAACTATTAACGGTTGCAAAGTCCATGAGAAGCTGATTATTTCCTCTTTGTATCAGCAATATTTACTATGTGGGAAAGTACAAGCAATTCAAATGATGTATTTCTGCTGCTGAAAATAAAATGTCATTTTCAGATCTCTGAAAATACCACAGACTCCGGTAACATCAACAGTGCCCTATTGTTGGTAACAGTTGCAAGTAACACACATCCCATTCATTTGACTGCTCGAACACTAAGGGATGCATTCTCCTCCACATACTGCTTCCCTTCCACTCAGCTGCTAAAATGACAAAAGGAGGCCAGCTGAACGCTACAGGCAGTTTTACGGAGTATAAAGCTAATGCCTTCACATGGTCTTAGGAAAACAGCAGTGCAGACACACTTGGCTGCTTCAGAGCAACGGGGCAATGTGGAGATACAAGTTGGACTAAGAGAGATCAGCATCAACTCACATCAGCGCTGTGTTTATGCTGCTTCCTGACCATGAAAACAAATGGAACTGATGGCCAAGAAACTGCTGACAATCTCTTTCTCAAATAATTTACTTGGATTAGGGTTAACAAGCAGTTTGAGTAGCTAGTCACCCTGGGTACTGATATTTTAGGTGTCAGCTGGGAAAAACAGGTTCAAAGTTAAGCAGGACCCTGATCAAAGCAGTGGTGAATTCTGGTGGAAGAAGGTCTAACTGATGTGCAGCAGCAGAGTGAACAGTTTTTCTAAAATGGGACCTGTGTAAAATATTTATTTCAGAAACAAGGAGTGTACACAATATAGTCACTGTGGCAGTAACATGAAATGTCCTTAGGTATATATTTAAAAAAAGGGCTATTGTTAACGAAAAGCAACATTCGCAGTACAATCGATGTCAAAAATAAAATGTCTTACCCAGAATAACAGTAGAAGAGAGAAGGACAGTTACCTCTGTAGCATCATTCACTCTACAGGGATCTTAGACAATCTGAGACTGTGGGCAGTAAGTGTGTAACTAGTAAGACAGCCACAGCCTTGGTCCTTGTCTGTACTGGTGTCTAACCCAGGATTGCACAGTGAAGGGAGAGGAAGCTTCGTGAAGCACAAGAAGCTGGCCGTAGTGCCAGGAACAAAGGACCCAAACCCCAGGACCTCTTCAGCCTCAAAAAGTCTTTAGGCAGTGCCACCACCTCCTTCTTTGTGTGTTTTCAAGTGAAATTAGTGCTCTCCATGTGTGTTAACCAGTCTGATCACTGAAAATCAGCTCTAATCAGAGGAAAGTTCTGGAGTTCAGGTTCCCGCAGGTCTAGGGTGGGAAACTTCTGAGGATACATGGGCTCCTGCTTTTTTGGTGCTCAGGGAATTCGGCATTGAGAATCTAATAGAATTAGATGTTTTCAACGGCTGTCAGCTATGTATTGTAGACATCCTCAATTTCTCTTTTGAATCTTGGCATCAAAACTCAACCTAAATCTAGTTGAATACATCTCAAATCCCACTGTGAATATCTTGATTTAACACTGAGAGTGCCTTTCTGCACCTGAGCATAATCCCAAATCATATTCGTTCTCAAAATGTATTGAGTAAAATTGCACGAATGCATTGTTATTGCAAAGAAGGTGGCACATGTAAGAACCTCAGGCATGCTCTGCTGGTGCTTTTCTCTCTTCTAGGATGATAGAGTTGAGAGACACTGTCTCTTAAATTATATTTGACTAATGCCTGAATCTATGTGAAATAAATCCAAAACATATGGCCTGGACAAAAGGCTGTTCACAATGAACAATATCTAGCTGAGACTCCATTTAAATATCTTAGTGAAGTCAATTGGGTAATCATAAAGTACTATTCATATACAATAGGTATATCGGAAGCAGAAACATTCTTCCTGCAGAAGAAAAATCTCATTAAAAACCCTACTGCATTTCTTCTAAAAGCAGAAGCAGATCATCATACTGGGCAGAATGTTCAAGTCTGAACTCAGAAGAGAAAGCAGGAAAAAGAAGGAAAAACAGCAATGACCTCCCACTTATACTTTAGGAAATGCTTGTTTGGAAGAGTTGCATGAGAACACGCAGACTTAATGGTTTTGGTTTCTTATCAGGCTGGACCAAGCTCAAACCAATGACCTCAAGGTTAAAAGCCTTACATGCCTTTTCCATGTTCCTAAACAATCCAACCCTTCCTACTAATAAAATATCTTATTCGGAAGTCCACACCACTGAATTACATATAGCTTGTAAAAACAATTAGGTTTAGACAACCAACTGACAATCAGACCATCAAGTCTGCATTCCCTCAAACAGAGGACATGAAGAAAAGGAGTCTGATGCTCAGCTGCTCTAAAATTTGAAGTAGTGAAGTAATACTTGTCGAGAGCAGATAAGGGTCTGGTATTCAGTGCTTGATAATTTCCATGTTCTAAGGACATATCATTTATTAGGTATATACACAGGACATGTTCCGGAGTATCTGTTCTTGAATGAGCTATGAACTTCTTAAATTACCATATCATTTAACTTCTTAGTATTTCAGTTTTTACCTTGGGAGGTGGAAATGAAAATCCTCTTCACCACAGAAATGTTGAAAGTTTCATCAATGCCAAACAAAGACTATTTCATAGGTATGTTTCTTAAAGCACTATTCAATTTTTGGTGAATAATACGCTTATTGTTTGTATTTAATTTTTCCTTTCTATATTTACCACTGATGTTTGTCTGATATCTATGAAACATTAAATTCTGAGTTGGATAAGTTACTTACCCGTAAGTAGGGTTCACCAAGATATGTCGGTCGAAAGCCTCTTCCCTCTGGGTACACAAACCCATCAAATGCTTGAGCTCAAACAGTTTTTCTCTCCAGCAGTCCCAGAACTGTGTGTCTGTCTTTTCTTGTGTCCCACGCAGACAGTATAGTGAGGTGGGCATTTTATGCCCCTGCCTTTCCTTGCAACCACAGACCCCACAGTACGAGGGACTTTGAGGAAGAAGACAAAAGAAAGCAGTTATAAAATGCACGCGAGTCCAGCATAAGAGCTTCATTCACAAATAAGTCCCATCTCTGGATGTTTGTTCATAGAATCATAGAATCCTTATGGTTGGAAAAGACCTCAAAGATCATCAAGTCCAACCCTATACCTGATGCCACCGTGGCCACTAAATCCACTAAACCATGGCTTGAAGTGCCACATCTAAATGTTTTTTGAACACCTCCAGGGATGGTGACTCCACCACCTCCCTGGGGAGCCCATTCCAGTGCCTAACGACTGACAGTAAAGCAGTTCTTCCTAATATCCAGCCTGAACCTCCCTTGGTGCAACTTAAGATTGTTTCCTCTTGTCCTATCGCTAGTTACCAGCGAGAAAAGACCGACTCCCACCTCACTACAACCTCCTTCCAGGCAGTTGTAGAGAGATATAAGGTCTCCCCTCAGCCTCCTTTTCTCCATCCTAAACAACCCCAGCTCCCTCAGCAGCTCCCCATCAGACTTTTTCTCTAGACCCTTCACCAGCTTCGTTGCGCTTCTCTGGACACGCTCCAGCACCTCAATGTCTTTCTTGTAGTGAGGGGCCCAAAACTGAACACGGTATTCAAGGTGCAGCCTCACCAGTGCCGAGTACAAAGGGACGATCACTTCCCTAGTTCTGCTGGCCACACTGTTTCTGATACAGGCCAGGATGCTCTTGGCCTTCTTGGCCACCTGGGCACACTGCCGGCTCATGTTCAGTTGGCTGTTGACCAACACCTCCAGGTCTTTTTCCACCGGGCAGCTTTCCAGTCACTCGTCCCCAAGCCTGTAGCATTGCATGGGGTTGTTGTGATCAAAGTGTAGGACCTGGCACTTGGCCTTATTGAACATCATACAGTTGGTCTTGGCCCACCGATCCAGCCTGTCCAGACCCCTCTGTAGAGCCTTCCCACCTTCAGGCAGATCAATACTCCCACCCAGCTTAGTGTTGTCTGCAAACTTACCGAGGATGCGCTCTATTCCCTCGTCCAAATCATCAATAAAGATGTTAAACAGTACTGAATTTCATTCCACTTTGGGTGACCCCAGTGCCTATAGGTATGTCTGAGGTCTGTGTGAGCAGGGAGTTGCTTTGCCAAGAAAAAGTGTGCGTGAATGTATGTGTGTGTGTGTTTACGAGAGCAGAGTTAGGCCAAAATCCATCCTGAGTGGGTGTAACTGGCATGGTTTGGGTAACAGGGGACCACAGGAGTGGTTTGTGTGGGAGGAGGCCATGAACCATCCTGTGCAATCACAGCCAGTTCCAGCTAGCTCAATAGCCAATCCAACCTGTGCCAAATCCTCAGCTGGTCAGAGGAGCACAGGATGCCTCTGCTCAGACATATGTAAGAAGGGGCAGTAGCTGCTGGGGGCCCGAAGGGAGGCATGTGAGGAGACACAAAAGGAGACACAGGAGCAGACACGTGAAGACAAAAAAGGAGGCACAAAGAAGTGGACATTAGGCAGGGCATGGATGGATATGCACTTTTGGAGGAGGCACTACTTGCCAGAGGACTGCAGTCCATGTATAAGCCTATGATGGAGCAGGTACACCCCTGAAGGGACTGTGGCCTGTGGAGAAGCCCACAACAGAGCAGAGGAATAAGAGCAAGAGCCAGAAGCAACAGGAAGAAACCACTATGCACTGATCCCAATCTCCTGTGCCACCCATTGCCTCACTGAAGGGAGTGAGAGCTGTTTCAACTGACTTTCAGCCTGGGGGAAGGAATGGGAAGGTGATTTCCCTTAGTTTGTTCAATTGTTTGGTTTTTTTGTTTCTCAATACCCAAATCTGTAATTAAAAGTTTATCTTGATTGGCTATAAATTCAATCAAGTTAAATTTTCAGAGGCAAGACTGTTTTGCCTACAACAGGACAGGAGAAGCCTTTAGTCAAGGTTCCAGAAGGGAACAGAGGAGGTGACAGCACCTCCACAAGTCCTTTATGCCCTTAGCACTAGGAAGGAGAAGCCTCTGTTTCTGATCCCATCCACGATATGCATGTGAGCCTTTCCGTAGGCCAGTAGTGGAGTGAGAACTAATCTTACCTGAATGATGTCATGGTGCCTTCTTCCTTCAACTCTCCACTTATATTGGAAACATACTCAGTTTCACTTTTTCTGGAAAGAAGAAGGAAAGAAGATGGTGGAAAGGCTGCACAGAAAGAACTGGTATTGTGACATGACAAGGAAATCAAGTGCTGGCAACAGTACTTTTTTCTAGAAACGTTTATTTTCAGATGACTTCTTGTCACAAAGCTGGCATTCAGTCTCTGCAATATGAGAACTCTCTGACAGTTCGAAGTTTGACAGAAAGGATGTTTCTCTCTTTATCTCCATTTAGGAGTCACCTGAGGCTGTTATTTTATTTCCGAGCAGGATATACAAGAAGTATTTATTTTTTTCCCTTTTCTTTTTCTTAGAAGTCAGCAATTGTGTGAGAAAGAAGGATGAAACAGATGAGACAATAAAAAACATATGGCATACAGCCTGGATGTATATCTCCATTCATATGTCTTCCTTTGCATTTGCTTCATATTTCTGAGCATCTGGCATTTCTAGCCTCAAAAAAATAAAAAAAAAATAAAAAAATAAAGGGGCAGGAGCCTGTTAGGAGAAATCTGGCCTGGGTCAGTTGGTGGCATGTGCTGTTAAAGTCCTAAGTGTGATCCAGATAGATAGACAAACAGTCTGTTCTCAGTAGGTGTAATTTAGACACAGAATGTAAAGAGGCAAGTCATTATTGTCCACAGTAGCCCACAGATCTAACTCAATCTGGATGAGTCCAAAAGACTCAACTTCATGGTAGCATGAAAAAGTACATCAAAGAATAACTACGCCTCATAACAATGTAGGTATTTCAGAGATAGGCACTTAAAAAAGATTAAAAGATAAATTGTCTTTTTACGACTCTTTTCCATGTAGCCACAAAAAGAAGTCAGACCATTTTGTTATGTCAGTTAGCTTGACAACTCTACTGGGTAAATTAAGAAACAAGTCTTCTTAGCATTACTTTCTGCATACCTGAATTAATCCTATAATAGAGGCACTCATTAAAGCACATACTGCATCTGAACATTTCAGTATTTCCAGTTTAGTGAAATTTTTGGTTTACTAATTCAGATCTCTGTGTTTGGCTGTAAATACTGCATATATTAACACTGAATAGAGTTTAGATCAAAATACTGTTTAATTACCTAAAATGTTACATTATTACAAAGAAAGGCAGTCCAATATATAGGAAAATGAATGTGTAATTACTAAGATGTTACAATGACAAATGAGTTGAAGGAATGACATTAATATTACAGGGACACATTCCAAAAGTTGAAAGGGCTTTGTGTCATTAACTTTATTGGAAGCCCTTCCAAAAGACACAAGTTGAAAGAACTCATGCCATTAATATTATTGGGAGTCATTCCAAAAAAAGGGTAGTTGAAAGAGCTTCTTGTAGGATGATTTATTTGTTTATTTAAGCAGAAAAGTTAACCCTTTTGATATTAGATGCTGGATTTTGACAGCAATTCACTGTACTAACGGTTCTTCTGAAGGAAGCTGGTGTATCCTGGACTAATATTCACTAAATGTTGCAGTTAATCACTTGAAGTTAGGACAGTGTTTTTCTGTCTTCTCCAAGCCCCTTTAAATAATTTTTTATGTTCCTTTTTCATGGCATAAACACAAACATTCATTTTCCTGGTTCTTCACAGCTCAATCCTTCTCTATTCCCTCTCTCTTGTATTTATCACTGACATGGTGTTACTACTATTTTTTCATTTGAAGTGCTCTTTTTCTCCCAGGACAGATCATGCCCCTGCAGACTAGTTCTCAAATTTTTTAGTTTATTGAGCAGTGCTTCTGCACTGATAGTAGCTTGAAATGCTCATTTGTCTTCTTCAAAAAAACATCTCTGCATGACCGTCTCACACAGGATGCTCTGTGTCTACTGCTCTGTGAGTCCAATACTAGGAAATTTTCCTCAGTCTCTTACATGATGAGGGAGATAGCTTGCATGTTTGTTACACTGGATAATACCGTGTTGTAGTTCTGTTCTATTTCCACATCTTTTCATACCTCACTCTCAGCTCATCTCAGACAATTTTGGGACAGAATCTGTGTTTTCTGTGCTTATTAGCAGAGCCCAGAATATAGAGGAGTCCTGGCCACTGCAGAATTCCTAATAGTGTTGTATCTATACTGTTGCATTGCTATGTCCCATGTTTCATACTCAGGTCTTAGTCCTCTGATCTTCCTGGTTAAATACATGTTATTTATCAACCAAGATCCCATTGTGGGGTGGTGTTGGAAGGGTCTAAACATCTCCCTTGCAAAAAAAAAAAGCAAAAAGCATAAGCATGATTTAGAAAACAGTGCATGCCAGGGTTTTCTTTCCTATATAAAATACAAAAATAAGTCCTGACAGATCTGGCTTCTTCAGCCTGCAGGCTTCATGGCCTTGTGTGCCCTTCCTCATTCTCATGCTATAGACCAAAACAACATGCCTTAGCCTTAGCAACATTCTACAAAACATTCCTGTGTTAGATTGTGAGGCACCGTCTCGTTTGTGTCCATTGCTGAATAGAATGATGCTAAAAAGCATTTAAAGAAGTGCCAGCTGGGGTCAAGAGGAGATCAACATTCATGGTTTCACCAGTTTAAATTCAGAAAACATCATCTGAGGCCAAAGAAAGAAGCTGGAATTTGAGGGAAGTTTCAGTATTTCCAAAATATGCACAACAGCTTGGATGGAGAGGTAACTACCCAATATGTCCATGATGCCATGTGCTCTAGCCAAGTCCTGTACAGAGATGCCAGAGTCCAAGAGACCAGTCTGTGTCTCAGCATCTCCAGACATCCCATGGCCCAGCTCTGCAACTTCCCACAGGAGTAACCTCCAGATGGTGGTAACCATGGTGGAGAGGGCCCCAGGAAGAAGTGGACAGGCATGTGGTCATGGCATTAATGAATCTCCTCACTGATCAACAGTGCTCTGCAGGATCAGGGAGTGATGCCTCTACCAATTCAGACAGCTGTACATCCTAGCACTGGGAAATCTAGGGGAAAGTGTCCCTTTTACTGTCTCACATGCACAGTGGGAAGATGCACTTAATGTCTCAGAAAGGCCAAGAGCACAGTGATGCATGGACATGGACAGCTGGTAGAATTGTCTTGCTTACCTTTCCTCTGAGTTATCTGGCAGGGAACTTTCTTTCTCCAAACTGGCTTGGGATGGACAGCCCCAGGACCAATTCTTGTTTATGGCAGAAAGGCACTGATGATGGTATGTTGCTGCTGCAGGGCAGGAATGAGCTCCCCACAAAGAACTTGGTGTGCTCCCAAACCTTCCTTAAAGTTTTGGAGGTACTTTGAGCATCCCAAGTCTCAAATATAATGCTGCCATCAGAAAGTGCCCCCCTCATCAAAAACTGCTGCTCAACAACAGACTGTGGCTGCCTCCCTGACAAAATGAGATAAAGGGTAATGTCCCAGTCAAAACAGCCTTGTCTGATAGCATCTGAGATGAAGAGGTCTGTCTTGCCATGGTCTACTCATCTTGTGCTAGACATCTTTTCTCCAACACACGGGGTGTGAACAAACCTGAATATTCTCCCCAGTCAAAGGCATAACACCACTACCAATGTCAGCAGCCACCGCAATGGACAAATTATGTAGCAAGTGCAAGTAAGAGGTTAAGTGCCTGACTTATATTTATCTAGATTTATCTAGATATTTAAAACTTAACTGGACAAGATCCTGACCAACCTGATCTAAGCTGACCCTGTTTCAAGCAGAGAGTTGTACGAAAGGACATCAAGAGGTCTCTTCCAGCTTAAATTACTCTCTGATTCAGTGATTCTACCACATATCTATGCTAGAATACCATCACTCAACTGTAGGAGAAAAAGAATCACTTGACTTAAAAGACCAATGTTGAGTCCAAATGAAATCATTGCTAGCAACTGTGATGGTACAATGTAAAGCTTGAAAGTTTTTCAAAGGCTGAACATACGTTCTTTCTCTGTGTCTCCATTACGTATGTGATAAATAGAATATATATAACAGGCAGTATGGACTAACTTTCAAATTACTTTCTACGTACAACACCCTTCCTTGTGGTAAATTGTGCACTATAGAAGACACATTGTGACAAATAATATATGTAGTATGAGACTACAATCTTTTAATGACAGTCTGCATCTTGGACTGATTTTCAAAGGATGATGCAGGTATCTGTAGAGTTAAACATGAAATCCTGTTCTGTAGTCTGTCTTTCAAGGCCAAAGTATATTTGCAGCTGTACTGAAACAGGAGATGTGTTAAGTGATAGTCTTAAGCGTAACCATAAGTATCCAAACACAAGAACCTGTATCAAAGAAACAACTTTCTGGTGTCCAACACATAGCAAAGTGCTGCTTCCCCCTTATCATCACAATCTCTGACTGTTCTTTCTCCCTCAAAGTTTGATGTTGATGTGCATATATTTGGTATGCATATAGTATGCAAACCTAATAGAAGCTCACACTGTGCCATAAGAACCATTAAGAAACATGGAATTTACGTCAATTGTATAAATACACAATTAGAGAAAGTCTCAGGACCACAGAGCTCAGAAAATAACATTCACAAGATAGACAAGGAGTAGAGGAAAGGAAGAACATACGAGCATGGCAAACAATGTGGTAGAAGCAAATATTAGCTCTCTTAGCATTGTTATTATTTCCTTTATTTGTTGCTTAAATCTTTTCAATGGAGTTCTGAGACAAATTCGGTAGGTGGAAAAACAAAAGGATAGGAGTAAATCTGTGAAAGCAAATGGCAAATCTGTATGGACAACAGGCTATACAGAATTAAGACAGCAGAAATAAGCTTCTGAAGTCATCACTGTTTCAGTGCCTTCAGCTTCCACAGTTTCTGCAGTGGCTCTGTCAGCTTTACTCTTTGGCTGCCTCAAGTCTGCTGCTTCTTTTCTAGGTTTTAAAACCCATACTGCAAAGGAAGACATCTAAGCTCTGTCCAATTTACAATCTGGATGGGCAGTGATGTACTCCCGGATGTCCACAATGTGTTTAAGCACAGTGACTTCTGCTCAGCCCTTGTTCCTAGCTTTCATTTCAATGTAAACTGGGAAAGCTGTGTGTCTTCATCACCTCCCTTCTAGATGCACTTCTAGCCCTGGTCATCTACACATAGCCCTAGTGATTCCTAGTCCATACTTTTCAGTTTGGAAGTTATACAGCTTTGCAAGGATCTTTAAGCATCAATTGCATATGCAGAGTATGAACAAAAGGGATGAGTACTAGCTAAAGATAAGACTTTTAAAAAATAGCAAAAACAATTAGCAGAGTGTGGCCCCACCAGCCAGTTCAAGAGGGACTTTCAGACCCAGATGGAATTTTGGTTTAAGGACAGAAAAAAAGTCATTCTTGCACTCTTGCTTTTATAAAAGACCATTTAGGTCATTTAAGGATTGAAAAATCTAAGGAGAGAACCAGAAATGCTTTGTATTGGCTCAGCTGAGCAGAGATATTGAGGAAACTTTCGAGTTGTGTTGTATATACCAGAAGAACAAGTCAAGTCAAGCAAAAGAGCCCTATTGGTGGCACAGGGAAAATTGTTCCTCTGGAGCAACACAGGCTTAGATCTGTTTAGATTGGTCAAGAAAATAAATGTACTTTTTTCTGGACTGAGTTTATTAAGAAGCAGTATTTTGTAAAGTTTGAGTATAGACAAGTTACTGCTAGTGTGCCCTTAGTCATAATCCAATAGTGACTTTGAAACAGTTTACTACAATTAAATTACAGGATATAACAACTAAATACAGGTTGCCACCTGTAGGTATTTGTTTTAGTAGACTGGGAGAATTACAATGCTTTTGTTGGTGATAGAAGTTGATGTCAGAGTTTTGTGAAAGTATAAAGACAGCTGTATGCAATATGATCTGATTATCTTGAAGTTCTCAACAATCCCTTGATTTGAAGCACCATATATGCACATGATAGAAATCAATGATCAGAAAACAGAGATGAAGGAAGCACAAAGTCCAATTAAAAGTGTCTCACGTTGTGCCCTCTAATCGTATGACAATTGGCCAGATTTCCCTACTTCCCACCTCTTCCTATTTATACTGTGGCTAGACCCAGCCCTGTAAACCTCAAATGTACTCCAGTACGGTTGTCTCACACGCTTATGAGATTGGCATCAATAGACAAATGCCAATATCTTCAGTTCAGGAGAGGATGTAATAGTCATTCAGCTTGATTTTTTTTTTTTTTTTTTTGAGATAGTCATGATTAGGCAGTTGTTACAACAGATAAATTCCGGGTCCTTAATACTATGAAAAAGAACCACTTATAATTTCCTATTAACAGTAGTTTTGATATTTCAAGAGAGACCTCCCAGTAAAAGGCACGTCAGAGACTAGTCAAAAACAGTTATTAACTTCAGCACATGATAACCAGTTTATGTAGCAGGTTGATTACAAATATTTGAAAGTAAGCCCCATGCACATTGCTTAAGGATTGATATTTTAAGTGTTTCAGTTAGGAGGCTGAGCAAAGATCAGCCTCTCTAAGAAGGTCCGTGTGCATGGAAGCTCTCCTGGATTATGCCCCCTTGCTGGCACAGA
This sequence comes from Cariama cristata, assembly GCF_000690535.1. Taxonomy (NCBI): domain Eukaryota; kingdom Metazoa; phylum Chordata; class Aves; order Cariamiformes; family Cariamidae; genus Cariama; species Cariama cristata. The sequence goes on from NW_009629438.1 coordinate 27,494, forward strand.
GGGGAAGAAGGAGAAGCTGGAGGGATGAACCAATGACCATGCTTAAATACATTTTATGTTAATTTCATGTTGTATATTTATCTAAAAATTCATACAAACAAAAACATTATGTAACTGCAACTCTAGTAAAAGGCCTCGTAATCCTTCATCCTAAACTGGGAGATATAATAGAACCCCACATTTGACACCTGGATGATCCAACAGTGAGTGAGATATAACCAAAAGAAAGCAGCAAGTAAGTAGAGCTCTAAATCTCTTGCTAGAAAGAGAAGGACTCAAATGAGTCGCTGTGTACTTCGGGGAAGGAACTGTACATTGTTTCTGCTTCTTTGCTTCCTATCCCTCCCCTCCTCCTTCCCTCCTTTCCGCAAAGCACTGTTTAATTAATCTACTCATCTGTTTGGTTCATCACATACATCTGCAGAAGTATTTGTCCAGACAAACTAAGTTTATTTTCCCAGGTTTCTAGGTGAATATTCAAATCTGTTTTAGTAAAGAGTCTTCTAGAAGTCTTTTGTTGCTGCCAGTAAGGCCTGACAAAAAGATTACTGTTATTATCTGGGAAAATAAGCCATGGTGTATGATATCTTACCTTTAAGGGGTTTATCTTGGGAAGTGTGTTACTGATCAAAAAAGACCTCGCTCCATTACTGCAGACCCTGAGGTTACGTCTCAACTGCTCAACAAAGCATGCCACTTCGGCTGGCCTGAAGGCCGCGTGGCACCAGCTTACTTACCTCAAACTGGCTTAGGACTAATCTCCTAGAGATTTGTCTTGGAGACGGCTAGTTGAAGCAGTTCAAAACAAATCCAGGGAATGAGTTAGGAATTAAGTGATGTAGATCATCTTGGGAATAGTGCCTGAACTCCTTCCCCAGCCCTCTACTGTTGAGCAGTGATGGCTGAGCCCTACCCTCACCTTTCAACACCTACCGTGGAAGTGAGATGGCACCAACATACAACTAATGAGTGCCTGCACCCTTTTAGAGGAGGCTCAGGAACAGCTTGGTAGTAGGTCTCACCACTTGCCAGGGGGATTGGGCAGGGTTTGAGTCATACGGTTTCATTTTGTGCTGCAGGACAGAAAAGCAAAGAGAGCAGAGGGAGCACAGCTAAGTGCTGCACCTGAGGTGTTAACCAGAAACCAGAGCAAATCCAGCAACAAAGCCTGGAGTGTATCAGATGCAAGAGAGACCAGAGTCTATCCAAGCAATACGGAAAGGTTGATTCTGAGCTCATAGCACTGTCCGGCATCAATGACAATTCCAAAGAGGTGCAGTAATGCAGCTCAAGAAAGCAGATGAAGTCACTCAAACTAAGACAAAACAGAGGAGGTAGCTGTGCTAGCTGTTTTGGATTGCTCCTCAGAAAGCTTTGGTTATTCCAAGCTACTACCTGTACAGATATCCTAGTACATGGTTTTTAACTAAGGCTGTCAGACCACAGCCTTGCACCATAGTTTGCTCCTCTGTGCGCAGTGTGCTGCACCACTCATGGGACACACAGCAAAGTCCCAGGGAGTCTCCTGCAAGTAATTCTGTGGAAGCTGACACAGACACAAAAGTTCCTGAGTCTGGGTGATAGCAGGGATGGTGCTGACAGCTCTTTGGAAGGGTCTTACGATTAGGGATCTCAAGACTGTCAGTCACCCTGCCCAGAGCTAGCTTGGAATGATCCTGTTGCATTCATCTTTCCAGGTCACCTTTTGATTGATAGTTTGTTTATCCAGATCATCTCAATTTGAGAGTAACTCTTCTGCCAAAGCAAGGAAGTGACTGAGTTGTCATGTCAAAACCTGTGTTATACTTGCACTCATTTGGTTTAATACAGATTTAAAAAATGCTCCAGGTACTACAGAGCATCCAAAGGACTTCTAGCCTGTGACAGCACATTTCTGGACCAAAAGCTGTTAGAGGTATTATGTTACACGAACAGTCAGTTGTAAGTTTGTGTCCTGTGGTATTTTCATTTGGACATGGGAACATAACCATTTAAAAAAACTAAAAAACAACAAACAAACCAAAAAAACCCACAAACCCCTCTGCTGTGTTGGTCATACTCCTTACAGATGTTATTAATTGCCCTCTGTGACAGAAAAATATTTTTCCTTGTACAAAAGTCTCTGATAAACATGATCTATAGGCTTTTTTAAATAATATTTTTATCATGCCTTCAGGCATTACCTTTCTACAACATTTTGGCAAGTACGAGGTGTACTGTCATGTCACAGAACACTATCTGACTAGCAGCAAAAATAAACTGATGTACAGAGTATCTCTGTCCTGCAGAGCTGCTTCAGGCACTGCATAGCTTAATATAAACATCCTAAAATATATAAACAAGTACTGATTAAAACCTACCACTTAAAATTCAAACAAATGAGAATAATGTGAGTTTGAAAAAAAGGTCTTATGAGCTAAATAAATCCAACGTCCTTGTTGTTTAGAATTAACATATTGAAGTTCATATAACTGGTGCTAGATCAATTACTTTAACGGAAAGCCCAGGTCTGGCATCTGTACACAGGTTGGAAAAGTCTTCTTAATAAATAATTCCACTGCTCTCAAATGAGACTAATCATTAAAACACTCCTTTGTATGTCTGCTAATAGAAGAATTTGGCTTCCACAAGCCAGGTCAAAAACTATTATAATCATCAATCCTGTTTTCTAAAAAAGTTCTGTTAAATTACATTCTAGCTTTCCAGACACCACCAACAGTAGTAATTAAATGTGCTTTGATTATAATGGGAGCTTAGACATGCAGTTCATTTGCAAGCACTACATTCAGACATCTGCGGTCTGGTACTAAATCCCACTCCTAAATGGCTTAAGTGGTGAAAACTTGAGAATTTAGAACTCCATTAAATAGCTTAAATACAACAGGGCATCACGCTGGGCCTTCTGCCTTCCATTAGGGAAGAGCACAAGCCTTCTCCAAGTCCTGTACTTTATCTACCAGTCTCATGTGGATGGCTTAAGACATCTTACAGCAACAGGTAACTATGTTTAGACAACTGAATTGGTTCCTGCATGTCAACTTTTAGATGAGATGAACAGTATCATGGAAGTGCCTGCTTCTCTCTACTGAGTACAGGGAAAGAACAGCTGGTAGCTTGGGTATCAAAACTGAGCAGAAGAATCCCGCTGCAGATGATTTGTGTAAGAGCAGTGTGACTCAACAGCAGCTGGAAGATGAACTTTTCCCATTTGAAAATTCCTAAAGTGGAGCTAGGTAAGTAAATTTCACCCCAGTTTTTGTGTAGATTCAGAGACAGGTACCTTGTCTTGAAGGTGCATTGAGTGTATCTCCTTGAAAGGAAAACAAGGAAAGCACCAATGTAATTTCCTATCTGTGGCTCTCATCCTGGAGAAAGAGAACTGTTCTTAATACCAAGCTTACAGTTTCCAGCTACATTTCAGTGTTTCCACGTGTCAATAGCCGTGGATTACCTACTCATACAAAAGCTCCTGTACTGCTGTTTTCCCTTCTCATTTTCCTTGGCCTTACAGGACGACTGATGCAGGTACTCTCCAGGTATAACCTCACACCGAGGAACTTGGTCTTGGGCCAGGGCAGAGTGCAGCTTCCAAACTTCAAGTCTAAAAATTAAGAGCATGTATTTCAGAAGAGCTCTGTGGAATCAGTGTTAAAATATACTCAAAATAAAAACTCCAGAACCACCAAACAGCAAGAAATGACATCAGCCATAGGGAATTTCAAAAGAGAAATGTAGCAAGGAACTCATACAGCCATGTAAGCAACTTGATCTTAATAAGTTGGGGGTTGTGGTGTGTTATATTGGAAAGGAGATGTTAAGATGGGGAAATCATGTGTGTTTGCATACACTGAAAGCAGCTAAAAGCTTCTTCACCTTCATGGAAAAGCACCCTGAAAACCAAGGTAAGGGGGATGGAAAAATATGGTTTTCACAGTAAAAAATAATAATTAAAAAAATCAGAGCAAAAATCACTCTTTCATCTGACAATTAACATCTTGTGTTAATCCCCAGGAAAGCTGGTATTGGACCTTCCTTTTATATCTTGACACCTTTTTCAGATAAAGTGGTTTTAATTGGCTTTAACCTAAATGCCAAGAGTTTCCTTTTTCTATAGTCAGTCTTCTTGAGAAGAGTTAAAATTCCAGCACTGTTTTTTCTCTAAAAAGCACTCAGTTCTCATTTTCTCCTACAATGCTGGAAAGTCTATTGTTTTTCATTACTCCAAGTCATATCTTAAGGGCCATACTCCCACCCTGGAGCTATTTTGTGATGGAGAATTTGCCTTGATTTTGCTTCCCTGCTTCCTAAAAATGATTCTGTTTTCTCAGAGTCTTTTAATCAATGGCTTTTTCATCTGTAGCAACATTATGGAAAATGTAAAGTATTTCTGCAAGCTCTCTCTTTCCCAAGTCCTATCTGCTGTGGGTTGCTTTGAATTCTCCAAGTTTTCAAAGCATATGATGGCTGCTGCACTTTCCATTTTCTCATCTGGATATGCTTTGTCTTCATGAGATCCAGCACTTTGTCAGAATGTGTCACTTAACATAAAATCTGAATGTACAATAATAGAGCTAAGATTCATCACCCAGAGTTATTAATACCCAGGTGAGAAAACTGAGGCAGAAATGTAAATATCTGATGCTTATTTGTAGTCAATGGAGAGAACTAATCATTTCAGAAAGATTGAATTACCTTCCTGATATGTACTTCCCTCTATTGACTACATAAGGAGAAGACGTTCATATTTTAGATACTGTAGTTAGATACTTGACTTTCATGGGAATACAAACAAGAAAAAAAAAAGAATTATACTTTTAACATAAAGTAAAAGGGTGAAGTTAAAGCCAGGAAAGTCTTGTGGATGCACCTCTATTTATTTTGCACATATTATAGTAAAAAAGTGATTGTATTGCTCAGGCTGAGGTAGTTAGTGTGATTAATGTCAAGCCTTGAATTCCAAGGTAAGATCTTAAAATATTTTTAAAAACTCTTTATATAAAACCCAGAAAATTAAATCTTGTGTAATTTCCTAAGAGGATTACTAACTTCAATGCAAAATTTAGACCTCTTTATTGTCTGGCTCTCCCTCTTACAAAATTCTGAAAAAGAGAATTTCCATTTTTTGTGTTCTGAATTCTGGTAAAAATGAAAACTCAATTTCCAGAAAGCTTTTTGTAATAAGGACAAAAGATAGGCAACCTGACTTTCTTCTCTGTTATCTGTTAAGACAGTACTGCTTCTTGTATATAGCTGTTAGTTTGTAAACCCACTACACATCAACATAGGATGTGTCTCAATTATATCTGTTTAGGAATGCGCAAAGTGAGTGACATTAACTACTGGGGAAACAAGTGGTTCATATAACTCCAGCAGTCAGAAGTAAACAATTTGTGAGCAGAAACCATGGAGTGTACTTGTGTAGCGGAGAGGAACAGCAGTAAGTGATGACAAATTGACATTTAAGGGTAAGAATCGTAATTTGGCAGAGCATTGAAACCAAGAACATGACAAAATTAAAAAACTGAGGACAAATGTCCTACTGCTACTTAATTAGTGTGATGGGTGCCTCCCCTGCTACCTATCAGCACCTTATTTCTGCACAAATTCCAGTGGTTATTTGATTAGCTACAGTCCATCTTATTCCCTTTAAGCTGCCTAGAGTAACTTAGCAGTTGCGGTGCTTCAGACACAAAATGTTTACTATACAAGCAGTATAAATACTATGTGTGAGTACTTGCACAAAGAAGACAGAAAAGGTTTATCTTCTAGAGCCATTTAAGTCTTTCCAAAGTTGCCTATGGGCACATATCAAATGACATTGAGTCCCTTACTTTAAATATATAAAACCACTTTTCATCGTTGTCATGGGGAAGACAAGCAGCATTTGGATTAAATGCACCTTAATTTTGAAAACAAAAAAGTCTTTTAATTCACTTAATATAAAAGCTAATGTTCCACTGGCAGGAATCTTGAAAGCATGGATAACAGCCTTTGCAACCATCCCAGAGGCCCTAGGAAATGACAGGTACATGTTGTCAGATTGAGGGCAGGATTCCTCTCCCTGCACAGTCTGATCTAGTTGCCTAGGTCTTCTCTGCTTTAATGGAGAGACGTTGAGACCTCCACAGGGAAGCTGATCTGAATAAAAGTCTTAATGAAAGAGAAAAATTGCTCCAAAGAGAAACTTACCTTTCTTCATTGAATATAGGGAAATCCCATGTGACTAGGTTGGAGGAGATACCTAACTTTTGGATGGCTAAAGTTAGCGTAAATAAATCATACCTTTAGAAATTATATTTTGGGAAGAAATATTTTTTATATTTCAGAAACAGTGAAGAACAGATGACAGAGAAACACTGACGCACCTGTAGTGACACTGAAGGAGTGGGGAAGGCAGTGGGCCCAGAAGCATCAGGCAGTCCTTTATTGGTTGCTCCACTTGCCAGTTTTTCGCTCCACTTAGATTAATAAATCAAATGCCCAAAACACCTTTCTTGTTTTATTACTTGTTTGTAATGTTGTAAGCTTTTAGTGGTGCTGAACTACGAATATATGAAAGCAATGAAAGACGTATACAGTAAGCAAACATTGCAAATCAAAAAAATGAGGAAGGCCCCTTTTGTGTTCAAACTATATCCCACAAGCAAATTTCATTTTAATACAGCAAGATATGCTGCTGGAAACACCTTCTCATATAGACTAGACAGTTTGTGCCCTAGCACAGTTCAGATGTTACTGCTGGCAACTGCTAAAACTAGTTTGTATTTCCACCAGCAAGCTGATCATCTTGACAGATTTAGGTCAAACCATTAAGGCAGTGATTTACCCCTGGTCCAGAGAACTCAATGGGTTTAAGAAATACAGATGGAAACCTGCACTGTATTTAAACTAAGGGTCTAGTTTTTTCAGTGCTGTTGCAGTTTGCTCACTGCGTTAGCAATCATGCACAAAAAAGCTACCTTCTCAAAGCTGGAAGCGTTTTCCTTTCTACCCTTTATGTTTTAAATCTGAATTTGGCCAACTGCCTTTGTTGGCTTTTGAGTTTGCTTTGTATAATTTAGCCACTTTTTTTCATATAAAATACTTAAAACTAATAAAAACAAATATTACTCAAGAAACCTTAGGAGACATGGAAGCAATGACAATACGCACTAAGTTATCTCCACCAATGAATTTCCTATCTTCCTGTGTCTGTCTCAGAAATGCTAGGCTACTCACATCCAGTAGTGCCTTGCAATGCATATAGAAGACATTGCAAATGCAAAACACGTTGCTTGGACTAAACCAAAAACAGTCCATTATGGTATAAGGCCCAAATCCTGCACCCAGAACAGATACAGTAATTCAAGCATTTTGAACAGTGCCCACCAGGAGCAGGCATCAGGCCATCCGAAAGACACCCCAGATTCCCAAGTGTGCTCTTGCAAACCACTTTCTTCTTCACCTGCAACCAAACTTGAAATAATTGAGCTAAGCAGAGCTGTGAGTGCAGTGCTTCGGCCAAGCATTAGGTCCTCCCTTACAGGATCCCTATTCAGCAAAGCAAGTGGCTGTGTTTTGCTCTACCTGAATTTCCCAGGTGGTCTTTTCAGTGCATCCCCACTGAGAGACCTTTCCAGTGCCACAACCCAACAGAACAAAGAAGTACATTGCTATGGCTAGATCATTGCTTTGAAATTAAACAAACTGCCAATCCCCTTGAAAACTGAGTATCTCCTTTGATTTTGTGAGTGTTACATTAGACCTGAGGCACAAAAATCAAAAACATTTCCACAACAACTTACCACTGTTTTACAGTCTTTCAAGGGCAAGTGAGACCAAATAAAACCCTTAGTAAGCCAATGTGAATAATAAATGACCATTTAATTTGAAGAACCTTTTCTAACTGACTGGGTTGTCTTCCTCAATCAACAAGCAACACATCCACCCATACCTGAATTAAGAATTGCACTTGAATATAGATTTCCTCAACCTGAAATTCAGTAGTCAGTACAGAGAAATGCTTGTCAGAAAGGAATGTAAGAAGCAGCAGCATGAACACAGGGACATGAAATGTTATATGAGTTTTAGAATAGCTTGCAACTGGTTTTGCATTAAATTATTTAATGTCCAGGAGGGAGGCTATGCAAAGGGATACAGTGGAAGCGGCTCCACTGCATGGGGTAGCAATGGAGCCAGAGTTTGGGAAAAAGGAGCACAGACTTGACACAGGCACCTGCACTCCTCCTTGCCGCACCATGCTACAACTTCTCTCTGGCTTTGGAAAAGCTAGAGAGCTGTGGAGTTGCTCAGATACTCCAAATCTAAGTCACTTGCACAAGATAAGAGGAAAGAAAGGTGGGATTAAGACGAAAAGAGGAATGCACAAGACATTTTCTAACTAAATCTCTTTCTCAAAGAAAGGGAAGAAAGTGCACTGAATGCACTAGTGGAGTGTTTTGCAGCAAAGCAAAAACGTAAGGCTGCAAGAGAATTTGTACTCAAACAAACCCAGACTGACTGCAAGATCATTTGTGATAGCCAATAAATGAGAAAGATACAGTTGGAATTAAAAAATTAGTTCCCTTTAACATAGTAAACAAAACACCCTCCAAAACAATGAGTTGACAGGAGGGCAGACAAGCTTTATTAGAGATTAAAAAAGTAATAAAACAAAGCAAGTCACTTTTCCTGTAGTTTTGATAGGAGTACTCCTTAAACTGGAAATAAAGAACTACACACCACAATGTTTCTGCTTTTGGGTGTCCCTTGGTAGCATGCAGTATTGAGAAGCATTTGTTAGGTGCCTTAAAAGATGTGTATACTTCGGCTGTTACTGCTCAGGACTAAATGTGCTTCGTGATAGCGAAGTGGGTATCATTTGGGTACATATTATTTTGGGAACAATATAGTTCATTCTGCTCAGCTGTTTGACAAGCTACTTTCTGTCCTAAAGGAAGTGTGATTTATTTCACCAAATATGAAAGATCTGCAGACAGACATTGAGGCGAATTTCCCCATATGCAGAACCATCGAGGCTGGAGGGATACCCAGCCCTCCAAACCCTATAAAAAAATGGGAATTCACTTATCCAAAGAGGAAGGAAATACGTATTTTAAGCATTACATGGTGAAGTGTCCTATTATCTCAGAATCAAAACTTTCAAACTTGTGTGTTTGCTCTCCCTCCCATCCTCTGGGCAAACAAAATGCAGTGCAGTTTACCAGTGCTCTGGGGAGTGTATGTCATGCACAAAGCTTTAAATGTTCCTGTTTATTCTGAGTGAACATTTGAGACCCTGGGACACGGATCATAAAGCTAGGCCTTTTTTTTTTATACTTTGCCAACAACATGCTGCTCACTCTTCTGTGGTAGCATACGTACATACGTATATCGGCTTTTGGATCATTTGAAAGACCACGTAAATGTAAGTTATAAGGAAGGTAATGAAATTTAAGAGTTATGCATAGCTTGTCTGATTGTAAATGATGACAGCTATCTACTTAGAATAAGACTGTAAAGATCTCTTATGAGCAAACAAATTCTAATTAAAGCATCCAGAGACAGCTGCTTATATTTTTTTTTAAAAAAAATTATCCCGTGCAGCACTAGTAGTCTTAGTCCTAGTAAAAAAAAAAATCAAAAAACCAACAAAGCTTTACAATATTACTGAGTCATATGTTAGTGTGACAACTCCTGTTTATCTTAACTTTCTGCAGCTTTAAACATGAAATCTAAGAGGGAGGAAGCAGGAAGACAATTTAGTGGTCAAGAATAGCTGGTGTGAAAGGAAGGGAGGGAGCTTTCCCCTTGAGCTGTGAAAAGATAACTTGCAAAGTCTTGCTCTTTCTTTCAAAATGCACTTAAAATCAGGGATGGTGATTTACTGAATACACAGGTTCTGGTACTTAAAAGAAATAATTTATGCCAATAATTTTTTTTTCTTTCAACAAACAATAATCTGCTTTTGGTCCAAAAGATTTTTCTTAGAAACAGGTTCCATAAAATGAACAAGAAGATTGTAGGTGACCTGTGCATGCATTCAGAGTATATAGATCTTATTTTGTGGTATATTTTCCATAATTATTTTCAAAGCTAGTTTCTATAGCTGACAATACAAAAAAAAAAGATAAGTTCAAGCAAGCTCTTGCCATACAAGTATGAAAAAAAAACACAAGAGTTTTGTTTCCAGTTCTAGGTTTTAGAACTTACCTGTTTATATATTTAATATTTCCTTCAGAGAAGGGGGAAGATATTCCAACATTTTAGACAACTGTGCAAATGTCTCCATTAAGCTTTTTTTTGTGTTCAGTAAGAGTAACAAGGATCAAACCAGACCCAGCTGTGCTGGGTGGTACATGCACAGTGATGCATTTTCTCCCCATCACGTAACTAGTGACATATACTATACAAAGTAGAACTAGTGTGAGAAAAAGAATACGGAGGTTCTACAGCCCTTCTCACCTCTGCATGATTATGAGGACCTAGCTTGTATAAAGCTGCAGTCTTGCCGCCAAGTGGAATGAAGATTTAGAGCCATGTGCATTCACATACACAGAAGCCACAGGAGCTGCCCATGGCATCATTTTTTCCATTATAGTAACGAAGCTACATACTGTTGTAGCACTTCCCCTCTAAAATTCATTTTCACAGCTCAAAATGAAGCCAGCATGTGATTAAGCAAACTGATATTTGCAGAAGAAAATTTAAGACTGCTAAAGAAACGCTCTACAACTATTTTTAGTGCCGAAAAAGCCATATGTTAGTATAGCATGCATGCCAGAGATGACTGAACATTTCTTGAGCATTGGTTTTTGATTTACATAGAAGCTCACAGGTAAATACCGTGTGATGGTTTGATGGTGACCTCTGATGTGAATGCAGCTTTTCCAGAAGGCAGAGCACTTGGCACAAGCCTGAAAGTCATGAGACTTGCATGAGACTGGGACATTACCATCTGTACCTCCGACCTCTTTTGTAAAATAGCAAGAACTGCCACTGTTCTCCCTTGAATGGCTGCTAAAAAGCTTAACTAATCACTGTTAATAAAGTACACTGAGGCTCTCTCACAGCATGAATACTTGGTTCTCTGGGACAGAAAAAACATAGAAAAAGATCTATCTTAATGCAGGGTCCCAATTCCATCTTAGAAAATGAAATTTTATTTTTAGGACTACTAAGACACTCAGAACGAGATCCTCAGAACAGCAGCTTCGTTGAAATCTTCTGAACTAACTGGGTGTATCTCAGTAAAAGATGCAGTCCTCAGTTTTTAAGAAGTAGCATTTTTAAAATATTTGAGAACTGGAAATTAACACATGGGCTCTTCAAATTCAGAACTGCCCATCCAGAGGTTGCAATTAAGTGCTTCTTAATTAAATATACATTGTAATTAATGTTAGGCACCTATTTTCATGCTTTCCTGAACAGGAGTGATAGCAGTGCTGTTTAAGAGTTTTCTCAGCCAGGTTCCAGTTGCAGTTAAAAGAATCAGGTGGGGGCCATTTCTGAGGCTTTAAAACAGAACTTCGTGTCCTCTGTGTGTAGTGAAATAATTTCTATTCAATGTTCATTTCACAGAGCACAAGCTCTCTGAACTATTTTTGCAACTGTATTTTCACAGAGTTCATTTCCCTGGCATCTGGAGCAATTAAAGAGCCTTGCTCATCTGCAGCAAAAGTAATGTTTCTGCCAAAATCTAAGAATGAATGTTGAAACAGCATTCAAAATACATCTTGAATAAATGTTCAAAAACATATCCTTAGGGCAGTTTCCTGTGTTACTGGCAAATCTAGTTTACATGCGTCCGACAAAGTAGTTTGAACTACAGAAGTTTAATACTGCAAAGAATGTTTGATGATGCTAGTACATGCCATATGACAAGCTCGGAGCAACTCACGATGCTTCTAGTTTACTAGTTCTTGCCACTGAGAAAATCTAGTCAAATATATCGAGTGGGACATCCATTTTCTTCACCTTTCTAGTAACTGACATTTACAATTTCCAAACTTTTGCCTCCTACCTTTCTTGGTAAGCCTAAAGACTTTTATTAACTTATCTTTATTACTAAGGTGGGATATAAAACTCCCTGAACTATTTTTCCTAAATGATCAAGATGATGGTCAATGAGTTTTACATTACTGAAGCGAGAAGCAACGCATATACTTTTACCAGTGAGGTGGGCTATTAGCAAAAGAATACTTTGTCAGGGAAGAATTTTTATCTTTCTCTCTCCAGAGCACTTCAAATCATGACTAGATGTCTTCCCAGAGATCCAGCTAAACACAGAGGTCAATGGTGAGGTAAGTGGGTAAACTTGTAGGAAAGATTTTAATCAGCATGGAGTCATTGAAGCAAAGCAAAGCAAAGCAAAGCAAACCAAGCCAAATGAACAAAACTAGAGTAGTACTCCTGCTTTAGATAAGCTTAAACTCATACTGAATGGTACCAGTTGGATTGGAGGTCTCTACTGGGCAGAGCCGCCCTTCCACAGTCACTTCTGTAATTGTCACTCCAGTGATGTTGTGCGGTATGTAAAGTCTTGCCCAGAGGGAAGAGACTGAGCTGGTTCTGGAAGATTCCCAGACACTGGCTCTAGGATGGCTGGCAATGTAGATACAGTTTCTATTTGTTTCATTCTAATAGGAATTCCGTAGAAACTGAGGGATGATATTGCACAGCATTCCATTTTAAGTTGCAACATTCATTCCATGTTGTTCTACTTGTGAAACTTCTACTTTTCAGAAACAGAAAGTTCCTGATGTCGTAACAGTGCGTGCTGCTGGTGGTGTCAGAACCACGGAGAAAAAACGAAAACCTCTTCAGTTCCCTTATTCTTTCGGTTGTTGAAACATTTAACTGGTATTTTGGCTGACACACCACTCTGTTCAGGAGAGAGAACTGGGATCACGCTAGATGACAAACTGGTGATCAGCAACAGCTCAACTGCATTAGGCCTGATTTGAATCCAGAGGTGACTCTGCATTATTTCAGGCAGTAAAATGTTCCCTGATTTCTTCCAGGACACGGAAGCTGCAGACTTTTTTTTCCTGGAAACTCTTCAAAACCAATGCACGCTGAAAGCCTCCGAAAATTGAGCACAGCCTTTTTAAAGAAGTACTCCATAAAAGCACTTGCTAAATATTTGTGGATGAATAGCCCTTGGCTATTACGATCCATTTTTCATCTGCAGAGCAATAGAAAGGAACATGTTCATTTGGCATACAGCTTTAAGTACAGCAACAAAACACTGAGGCAATTAATATTAGGGTTTAAGATTACTAATTTTCCCTTCCGTGATCTTCCCTCTTCTGGTCACATTTTGAAAGAATAATTCCAACTCTTGTAAGCTATGTCCAGGAAAAAAACCCAGACAGAAACCACAGGTTCTGTCTGCTGGTGTTAGTTACTAACATCTGCATAAAGATTTACAACACTGAGTACATCTAACAGCTGCAGCTGGTTCCAGGAAAGTAGCAGTCAAAAAGCCTATTGCAACAGATGCTTCTCAGATCTTCCTGCAGAACATGATTCTTTCTGTGATAACATACACAGCCTGCATCTACATCTTGTACACATCTTGTACCTACATTTGTCAGGACTGCTTTACAGTAGCATATTTGGTGATTTTTCCAAGGTTTTTTATTTTTGAAAAAAAGGCAATAAAAGGAACTGTAGGCATTTAAACTACATGGTAATTCCTGTCTTTAAGAACCATTTAATCTAAAACACGGACATAGTCCCAGGAGAAAAACAAACAAAACCAAACCAATACAGTGCTTCCTTTCCCTTAACCACTAGTATTCAAAATTACGCAGCAACTTGTGTTCTCTCTCTGGCCCGAAGTTTCCAGTAGTCTCTTCCGTTCAGTTTCATAGGAGAGGTTGAGGGAATCTCGTGACAGCGGCACTCCTTTGGGAAACAAGCTGCGACATCCTAGAAACCAGGTCTACTGCTTCTTCAAGAAGCATTACAACTATCGACAGCTATATAGAGGGTTGCTATCTTGGAGGCTGCCTTTTAAGGTTGATGGTCCTGTCCAGTTCTTACAAGGCACACAGCCAGGAATTTAGCAAGCCCACAATTCATCCACAATATTTAGATGTTAGTTCACACCCTGGCTCCCTTTCGGACTACTTCAGATGATGCTCTGCAAGATAAATTTTGATCCAGAGGGAGCTACCCCTCAGCTGGGTAGCCATGAGCCAGTTTGTGTCATCTGGCTTTGAGGTCAGGAGTTGGCTCATGGCCCTTTTTTAACTAGCAGCATAAACATAGCTTCAAAGAACATATGTGGGTGTCAAACCTCATTAGAGGATTTGTGGTTGTGAATCCCAAGTGAGCGGAGTCATCTCTGATGCAGACTTAATTCAAGCACCTACAGTCTAGAAAAGGGGAAGGATTTAATTAGCAATTTTATTAGTCAGCCCTAATGGGAGCACTCCTCTGAGGTGTTTCTCTCTCCATGAGCAAGCAGGATGCTTCCTTATTTTACTTAGGATTTTCGACTACCTCCTAGGGGGACAGGAACGTCAAAGGTAGGCATAGCATTTTGTACCACGTAGGCACTCACCTCCACAATCAGATCCACCCCTACACTCCTTCATGGAGAGTTTTTCTTTTATGAGTTTTCACCAGGCTTAGACTTAATCTCCACTCATGCAGTTTCTGCTGATGCAAATTTAGACGAAGAACAGAAGCTTCCTGGTTGGACTGCTTAGAAGTGGTTAAGAGCCCAGGCAGGATAGAAGCTCACACGCTAGGGAAAAAAGCACGTCACAAGATTTTAAAACATCAAATAACAGCATCATATTCCTTTTCCTTTGCTGTTTTTCAGGTCATCATAGATGCTATCACTCTTGCTCTTTCTTCCCTTTTTAAGATGTGAGCACCAGCTCAGGGATGACCACAGTCATGTGATCGCTGACTCAGAGTCCTTGATCTTGGAACGAATACTTCAAGACCAGCTTCTTTGGTAAATCCAAGAAAAGAGGATGCCAAAGAAAGTTGCCAGAGACATTTCCCTTTCAAGTACATACAATCTAAAACATATCTACTCTATGAAAGTACACACAGTTTGTTTTGTTTAGTATTATGTTGGTTTTTCCTTGTTTTTCAGACTCTTAAGCTCTTCAAGGCAGGGACTTGTTCTTGATTTGATCCAGTTTAACCTCCTTACCAATGCCATGTGCACAGCAGCTGAACAACAGGCCTTATTCTGCAGTTACACTGCACTGAACATCAGAAAACAGAAGGCTAATTTTGTTTACAGTCATTGGAAGACTACACACAAAAATACTGAAGTGGTTGGTTTGTGATGGAAAGGAGAGTGTGTGCATAACCAACATATACCATCAGAACATTAAGTGTCGTAGCCCACGAGGCTCACTATTACACTTGTGAACCACCTTAATATAATGTAATATAAAAATAAATACAGAGGAACCACAGTTCTCTCAGGTTTCTACCATCCTCTCGCTTTCCCTCAATCTTCACAGCTGGATTAGCAGCTGGTACATATAAAAGTAGACACTAGAGGACACTATTTTTTCGTCATTTTAGACAAAAGTTTTCTGCTACCTGAATTTTGGTCATACCTATATCATCTCATTTCTGGAACATCCCAGGAAAGTCCACTGTCCTTCAGGATAAGAATCAGTATGTGTGAGATAAGGATGAGATATATAGTACCATTTATAGTGCTTTTAAGGTCTCTGGAGATCTTTTAAGCTAGCTTTTTGTTTACAGCTCAAAGGAAACAGCATAGGGCAAATAAACTGGCTCACAGTTGTCATTTTTCTATTAGACTTTAAAATAACAAAATGAAAAAGCTAAACCAGTCCAAAACATGGCTTGTGAAGTAAAAAAATATGAAAATCCTGCCCCATCCATACTGGTTCTCACTGTTCAGGGAATAGTGATAGGGAAAATTTTGACTTTTCTCCCTGTACAAAACTACTTTGGCAGCTATGAAGTTGCTACAGAACATCAAAAAGCCATTTCTTCTCAGAAACATGCACTTAATCCAACAAAATAAAAACATAAGGGGCCTGGAAGGGGGAGAAAACAAACAGAGGGTTTGCTTTAAACACTCTTTAAATTTCTTGTGCTGGGATTTGAAGTTAGCGAGGAAAACTCAGACTGCTGTTGCACAGGACAGATCAGTACCTGCTACGGAAACCTCCCTGTCTTCAAATGAGTACTATTACCATCAGTTAGTTTTATTTCTGATTCTCTTTCTCCCCTCTGCTTCCATTTGTGTTTGTCCTATTTTGTTCCGTGACATGAAGATACAAAACCTTCATCAACCTACAGAATAAAGAACAAAACTTAACAAACTGTATGTAGTTATTTTCTTATGGATACCTAAACTTGCTACAGAGCCTTTGCTCATTAACTAAGTGCATCAATAACACAAAATAATCCCATCTCCGCAGTATGTATCTGTACAGGAATTTGTTTTCAAATTTAAATTAGAAAGTTCTATTATTCCACTGCTTTTCTTCATTGCTATATAGTTACCTGTGTTCAATAACATCAGAAATTGTTATTTGCTTCACTGTAGTTCCCATAAAACCTAAACAGTAACTACATTACACTAGGCTCTGTGAGTACATGGTAAATTTGTTAAAGCTAGGACTGTTTAAGCAGAGACTCAATTAGGAAAACATAAAAATGATCAGCCCTACAGAAAACATCTGGGGAATACAACCCAGGTTTTCTGATTTCCAGTTTACTGTACTGACTATTTGCTCCTGTCTCAGAACCAGTTCTGCAAACCTCTTCCAGCTGGAAGAGCTTTATTCATACGACAAGGTTCACAAACAGAGCACCTCACCTACACTGCCAGCTGCTTTGGATAAGGCTTTTTGGTTTTATTGCATAAAGTCCAAGTCCCTTCCAGCCCACAGACACTACCACAGCACAAACATTTAATCGTGTTACACGAGTGCAGGCCTGTCAGGCAGGTTTTCTGGTAGTACTGAGGTTTTTCGAAAATGCATTCATTTTCACTGCTTTGTGATTTTGTCAGCAGGCTAACACATGCCATGAGACAGTTCTTCCTGTATCTCTCTTCTCTCAGAGGAAAGGGGGGGGG
>NW_009629438.1:44582-78372 GCF_000690535.1 Cariama cristata
TGTTTCACAACAAATTTATCTGCTTTGTGGAACTAAGGAAAAGTTTCAAAACCAAGGGCAAAACTGTGGTTTACTTCTTCACAAAGGATTAAAGGAGTATACAGGAGATGTACTTTGTAAGTTCTCTTCAAGGAGATGGTCTGCTTTTATGTAAACTGTCTTTCATCTTATCATATATTGTTCACAGTGAGGATATAAAGTAGACAGGATATTAAGTGAGGCTACAAAACGATGCAGAAGGAAACAAAACGCTGCTGAAATGCTCCAAGATTTCCACATCTCCATTTCTTTCTTGGAAATATACTTGTGCTTATGTAAACCCAACAAGCACCTGTGACCTATATTTTGAAGCAAGACAGGAATTTCTTGAGCAAACTGTTGGTTTAGTCTATATGGAGGTGGTAAGCCTACTCTTGGGAGTACTGCTAAGACTGCCACGATGGAGTCCTCCATTACATAAATGTCCCTTGGGTGTAGTTTTTGCTGTGCTGCATTATTTAGTTAGCCTGGACTTTTACAAATACCTGAAACTTTTTAATGAATATTGGCATTTACACTCAATTCTGTATAAAGCAATTGGGTGCCAGTGAAAACTATCATTCCAATTGTCCGGAACAGATTGTCAAATAAATAGCACTTTTCTTCCTGTTTCCTTTGGAAAATGCATCATCAACAATGCAAAACAATCTAAAACATTATTTTTAACAGAATGTTCTGTGCACTGAGTTTGGAATTCCACAAAAATATAGAATATCCATGTCCAGACAGTGAATTTTATTCCAAGCCATTTTCACTCAATACCATTGTATACACTGCTTTCTGAAATAGACTTTAAGACATTGCCCTGTGAAAATACAGTATTGAAACCTCAGTTTAAACCAGACTTTAGTAAGAGAATATCAGGAAGATAAAATTTGCCCAGGGTCTAATTATGAAAGTGCTAAAAGTCTTACTGTTTGAGCTAGACACAATGGGAGCTGCAAGTACTCAGTGCTTCAGAAAAACATGCCCATATTGTATAACTGTGCATAATTACATTTGGCTCTTCATCAAAGAGCATCACTCAGTCGTTCGCTTACAAACCGTAGGGCCGGATAACAAAGCCACAGATTTGTTATCAGCTGTCAGCTACCAGACTGATAGTACTGAACTAAGCAAGGCAGATGCACCATCTCCTTCTGCCCAGCTGCAGATCTCCATCTGCATGAGACTGTAGCCAAACTAATAAGATATCTTGAGAAGCAAGATAAACTCCACTAACACTTGGCATAGCTACTGAATCAGTCTTCACTTATATCATACAGATGAAAGCATATCTAAAAGTAGTCAAGCCCATCTGCACCAACCCAAGTAGATGCATCTGTAAATTAAGTGGGATGGGGTCCATTTCACAACATCAGTACTGTTTCCTATTGACTGAAAAAAAAAATCTGGTGCTAAAAGTGTTCTTTTTCTGGAGGCAGAAGGAGGTTATTTAAGGTGAATTCTGGTCCAGTGAATAGCAAGCCATCAATACAGCAACACTGTTTTGTCTGATGCTTTTTTCCTCCTCTCATGTATAGAAAAATCCTTCCTATTGTATATGTATACACAATCAGATTTGCATAATTCAGTGCAGTCCATGACTACCTAGAAAAATACAGATTAAATCAGAACACATTCTCATGATTTTCTTTGGCTTAAAAAAATTACTTTTTCTAAATTGATTTTTCTTCTGATTTCTTGAACTTTTACTTCAATTATTTACATTTTAAAGGAACTGTACAGGATATTAGCAACATTATGTAAAGAAAATGGTTTATACACTGATGCTAGCTTTGGAATACCTCAGTTTTAGAAATAGTGTAAGTCTCCTAAAGAGGTCAGTAGTCACTAAACATTTTGCTAAAAATGAATTCAACACATTTTTATTGGCTCAGTAAAATGCATAATCAGAAAGTGAAAAGCACTTATGGATATCCAAAAATGAAGCTATCATAACCTCCTGTAGGAATGGTTGAAAAGCAAAGTCACAGAAACATATCAGTGTCTTTTCTATTTTCTGTTATTGCAAGAAAATGGTTCCGAACAGTCCAGTTTAGGTGTATTGTAGTTGACATTCACACCATGCATTCTGCTGCTTCTACTATTGAGCAGTTCAGTCTTGGTTACAAATAATATACCTTGTTTAGTAACATCTGTGTGCAACTGCAAAATATAAAGGTTGGCTGGATTGCTAGAGCTCAGGTTGAGAATTTGGCTGCAGGCTCATTCTTTCTGTAAGTCTGGCCGCAAGGATAAAGGAATAATACTTTCTTTTTCTAGGGGAACAATAGAAATCTCAGGGGCAAGGAGTAAGTGAAGCGAACAGAAACAAAGAAGAAACATTATTTTCTTTTTTTAACAAAGAAGATACACTGTTTTCATTCTTTTAACTCAAAAAATAGTCACAATGTAATACTAAATGCATGAGCATAGGGAAAGAGCTCTACAGAGCAGAAAGATCGTGTCTGAAAAGGCAAAACATTATCTTTTGGCTATGTTCACAGAACAAAAACAACTTATTTGAGTATCATCATCTAGTTGGACTCTGCCCCAGTAATTAACCTCTTTTAAGCATTCCACTTTAGCAAGCAAAGCGACGTCCGCTCTCTGGTACCTCTGCAGAGGGCAGTGGCCAGCGACGGCTCCGCACCTGGGTACCACGGGCACAGCAGGCACCACGCTCCCGGGAAGCAACAGAGCTGCTGCGGAGCAGTGGGTCTGCGTTGCAGTTCCACACCACACGGCCAAATCTACTCTGTGTGTAGGAACCACAAAGGATTTTTTACTGCCCAGCCACAAGAACAACTTGTGGCTCCATCAGTTTCAGACATCCAACCCCTCTGCGTTAAGAGGGCTGAATTCAATAGCGCATCACCAAATGGCTATTGACGGAGTGATGGCAGTGACAGAATTGCCTTCATTTTGTGTGTTTGTCACATTTTTCTTCAAGTAAGACTCACTTAATGGTCTGCAAATGTTATCTACTGCCTATTGACCTGCAGTTATATACAATTTTGATAGCTGCATCTGGGAATTGTGCACATGTCTTTTCACTGTGTTAGGTACCAAGCTTCTCTCCAATTCTAAAAAGTCAAGACAAATTGTTTATAGAAGAGATTAACTTTTCAAGTATTTATCTGCAAGGAGTTTGAAGTTCAACCACCGTTCATTGTCCAAACTTCTTAACATGGTTCAGAGAACCCAATCTATGTATCTACCAGTTGCTTTTATATGTATGTATCTACGCTTGCCACCATTTCATATGCTGCTCAAGGTAATGCATGAACTAAGACATGTGTTTGGGACTTCTTTAAAAAAAAAATCTAAGTAAGAATGCACCATTTACCTCTCCAAATCTAGGTGAGTATGTTCTTTGTTGTCGTACTTATAAGTCTCAGAAAAAAATAATACATTATCTTCTCAGCTGTCTCATCTATTTGTAGTCATAAACATCGCTGCACAACTCTAGCTTCTTTTAATGAGGAATAAAAGCTGCTAAAGTCAGGGTCACACTCAAAAAGGCAAAACCAGGCAGTATAATACTCACAGCGCAAGATGATACGGCCACAAGCATGTGCCTCTACGTGAACAGTTCAAGAGACTTTCTGTGGTAAAGCAAACAAGAGTTACATCTAACCCAGAAACCATGCACCAGTTTTCAGCTACCACTATGCTCAAAGTACCCCGTCCTGCTGCTTACTATGCTGAGGTTATTAAAACCTCCTATGTGGTATGGGATACATGCAAAGAAATTGAGATATATTTACACATGCAGTTGGAAGCCACGTGACCTAGTCATGACCAAAAAGTGCCAGGATCTGCAAAAATATAACACAACGACATTTCAAAGTACAGAGTGCTACTGTTCAGAAAATGGCAGCTACAATAGGTTTCATGTCAAGACTTCTGAGCTTCTGACCTTCCTCTTCTCCCCTTTTTCTCTACAGGCTCAGGATGCTTAAAATATGCTGCTGCAATGATTGTAGCAACGCTTCATGAACTGCTTGGTATTGCCAAGCCTTCAGTAGTGTAATCACAAATATGCCATAAGGATTATGCCAAAATCAGCATTTAGGCACCAAAGAACTCCCTATATATTTTTTTTAGTTTGTTTATGGGCAGGGGATTTGTAATGCCAAAGCCACCTAAATGTCTGCGTTATACAAAAGAGGAATGAGGTTTCAAGAATGAACCTATCTAATCTCTCACTTACTTCCTTCCACGAGATGCTTTGTAAAAAGTGTTGTTGAACTGCATATGTAGGAAGATAAACTCTCGGACATCTTTAGGTCAAAGCCAACCCCTTGAATTGCACTTGGAACTAATGGGCAGCCTGGTCAGATCAGAGAGTAGACATAAGACCCTGCTAAGGGATCACCAACTCTAGCATTAGTTACCGCCCTCTCAGATCTATTAGCATCTCTTCATGCCTTAAACTTCCCTTCCACTGCCATTAATTCAGATTAAGTATAACTGCTTACATTGCCAGGTAACAGCCGAAAGTCCTAACAATGGAGACAGAAGATGCACTGACGGCCTGCTGCCCAGGCCGGTGAGTGAGCAGCAGAATAGCTGCGTGGGATCTGCAGGGGCATGGACAGGAACCACACCAGCCACAAGAGCATGTGTAAACACCAACAGAGGTGACAAGAGAGGTGGGAATCTGGGGAGGGCAAGAGTTGGAAGTGTAGATTAAGAGAAAAAGATGGCTGAGCAGAAGGGCTGGTCAGCTAGGAAAAAGAAAATTAAACCACACCAGCCAGGACATACTCTTTTCACCACAACAGTGACAGGGAAAGTCATGCAGGCTTAGTCACTTCCTTTTTTTATCCAGAATTTCTGAATTGATAAGTCATGCCTGAGTCATGCCACAAATCTGTTTTCAAGAGAGAGAGTGTGTTACTGCCCCAATTCTTTTTCATTATGGAACCTCAGCCATCATTCATAGTGGATATTTAAACAGTATTTTCCATATAATGATGCTAATTTTTAGTATTCATGTTAGCATACCGGCACTGTAATGTTGGGCCCGAGATCCTACTGGGCTTCATGCTTTACAAGCATAAAGGAAAAAAGGCAGGAATCCCAGTCTCCAACAACTTGCGATTTAGGTATAGCGAAGATCACCAATCAGAGAAAGACAAAATGATGAGGCAGCATTCGTTAATGGGCTCAAGAGCAGTAAGAAGACATTAGCAGTTTAACTGTTGTCCTCCTTTGAGTGGCACTGTACCAAAGAAAAAGGCTTTAAGGAAGGATTTTGAAGGTGAATAAAATTGGAGACCCTTATGTTTATGGGGGACTTCCTGCACAGGGAGGGTCAACACGGAAGGGAGCTAGGAGGCGCTTTGCTTGCAACAGGCACAATGCAGGCTGGCATCATGGACACAGATATAGGAATCCATTTCACTCAATGAGAAACTAGCAGTGGGATGGGATAGTGTCCATGGATTTGTAAAAGAGTACAACTAGCTCATAATCTTTTTAACTGTATTTCACAGAGAGGAGAAAATCAGTAGCAATACACAAGAAGTGGTCAAAGGAGTGACACGGTCAAAGCAGGAAGACAGGAAAATGATCTTATTTTAGTTTAGACATATCTCAGATGCTGAAGACACTACAAAGCCAAAGATGACTTCATGGGTGCATGCACTATCTATAGGGAAGAAAAAAGAAATGTATACCTTCAATTTATTATGCATGCAGGACTTTGACTTAATCAGAATATTAGGTTGTAGAAAAGTCAAAGACAGCCCCCAGTCATGGGGCTGAATGACTGGAAAGGTAGAGGTTTTATCCTCAGTGACTAAAAAGGGAGGGGAAAAAACTTAGAGAAAAAGGGTTGAGAGTCATTACTCAGTCATCAGCTCAAGAGTTGAGCCTAAGACTACAGTTTGGACAGGAGGTAGGTCGTTTTTGGGATGCAGCAACAAGGAGACAGGAATTGGATTTGCATTCATGGTCCGAAAGAGAAGAACCGAAGAGGAGGCAAAGACAGTTCTCAAATGCTCCCTTATACTTTGAAATGAAATTTTGGTTGTGAAAAATAAGTTTGAGTATTTTTAAAGATAACTGCATGGCCTTGCTGTTTCCCATTGCCCTGGAGGAGATTCTGTCTCTCACAAAATCGAGAATGACGGAAGTGGTTTTATGTTGCATATTCCACACGGTTTGCTGCCAGTGAGACTGTGGTGAAGTACGTGACACTGTGCAGTAGTATCTGGTTTGTTGATGCTAATCTCAGGGAAGACAGCCAGCTCCCCCAACTACAGGCACACAGCAGCAGTACCACAGCCCATGGCTGAAACCAGTATGATTCTGTTGATTCTTTGAGTGTAGAAGAGACCAAGCTGCTCACCCCTTGGGTTTCCTCCTAAAGTTTGATGGCATCCAATGTGACAGATACTTGACAAAAGCACTTAAAACAGCAAAGCTGTGAGGTTACCAAATCCTGAGATGATGTGTTGCAAGGGAACAGGACAATTAAAAAGGGAAAAACAACTCCATGTTCTCAAAGAGCTTGTTATATCCAAAATGCTTGACTCCCCAGTTCATGACACATTTTGTAGTGTGGAATTTAAAAATGCAGATCAGAAATAGTTGGACACCTCCCTAACATGTTGTCACCATACATAAACAACACTGGAAATAAACATACGCACTGGGTTCAAACCAAGAGCCTGGAAAATAGAAGAGCTTTAGCTACCAAAAAAAAAAAAAAATCATTTTCAAAGTATATACTGCCCTCCTGTGTACAGCTCAGTATTAATGCCAACAGTTGCAATCTAGTTCAAAAACTGGAAGTAATGTGGGGCTGTGGTGTCCCATATAATGGAGGAACAGGCATAAAATCCCGGCACTAGGGAATAGAGTAAAGAGACAGCTGGGACCAGGGCTGTTACGACCAGCAATGACCAGAAGTTAATCATTGCCACTGGTCTCCAGCCATCTTTTATGAGAAAGATCTCACTGGTTCCCTATCACCAGCAGCCAGGAGAGCTTATTAATTTGGGAGGTTCTGCAGCCCTCCTTGTCACAGGCAAATAGCAAAGCATCTCCAGGATGGCTCTGCACCCCTGCCACAATCAGTTTGTAAGCAAGATAAACTGTTCAAGACAACAGAGATTGTCCACAAATGACTGACAGCTTTAACCAACAGTAATTTCTTCCAATTAAATCTTCTTATGAACAAGATGAGTTTGGCACACTCCTGCTGAACTTACTTGTGCAGAAGTAATTTCCTTGTTAGAATATTTCTTGATACTCTCTTCAACTGTTCTGCTTTTTTGGGAAAAATGAATTTTAACTGTATTAAAAGAAATAAAGTGTGAAAAATGAATTCTTTATCTCCATTAAACAATGTTATGCTGTTCAGGGATACTACTGCACTACTATACAACCACTTCTCAGTATAATGAAGGTTTTACTCACCATTAAATGCTTCTCCTTTGTTTTTTATTTTAGCTTGACATTTTAAGAAAAGCAGCTCCTTGAGCAAATTCGGAGCAAAACTGAGAGCAAATTCAGAGCCACGGTGAAAGACTCACTTGGTACACAACCTCTGTTTCCCACTGCAAGTCACATTTGCACTTGCAGAATCTGAACATTAAATTGAAAAAATCTTAAGATCATAATAAGATTGATTTTAAAATAATATATATTTGTCTTCTATGCATACTATGGTTTCATAACTTAATCTAAAAAAAATTCAGAAATTTTCAGATGACCTTAGTTACTCTTTGCAAAAATCCAGCATAACTTTAACAAATCCTAAGTAATAAAAACTTCAGGAGCTAAATAGACTTTAGTTGCTAAATTCTGACAATGTTTATATTGCACACTCAAGAACAGCATTATTGCTGAAATAGATTATTTATTTCTGAAACATTCCAAAACAGCAGTATACACAGTTGTAATCAAATATTAAGTCATATGCCATTATAAGAAAGCATTGATTAGTGCAATTGGATTTTGTAAAAGATCTATCAAAAAGATTTATTCACATTAAAACTCATTTTCCATAAGCAACTGTTAATAAAACATTACAATTTTATTCTTTGTAATAAAGTACTGAAAACCAACTGTAGTTTTAGAGATCACTGTATCTTTGTAAGTGCAATGTGACGTATGCTGCCACTTTAAATACAAAACACTATGACAATAAATTAACAATCAAACAAATGGTGAAAGACCAACAAAACCATGCTGACCCGGCTGGATGGCAATTTCCAGTGAATGCTACTTTTTTTTTTGTGCTTCTGCAACATAAATATACTGCTTTGTATTGCCAATGGTACAATTTTGTAAGATATGTTCCTAGCGCTAAAAAAGTACATTACCCCAAAAATATTATTTATGGCACAGAAAAGTTAAATTATCTCTCTGTTGTTCAAGGTTCAGGCAAGTTTAAATGAACTTAAGTATACAAAATAAAATGTACTGAAAACACTAGAAAAAAATTCAAGCACATACATAAGTCCCCCCAAATTCAAAATAAAATGCATGATGCCTTTACACTGAATAAATTGTCTTAGAATTTCAGTATGACAAAGCTGCCCAAAAGCACTATCTCCTAGTTCTTTCCAAGGAAATAATCTGGTACTTTTCACACATAGAATACTTTTTTCAGTTCCAAATGCCAACACTGCCATTGTTAGTCTGATAGCAATGCAGCTGTTCAGGTAACTGATTAAGTGCAATATGTAGTATTTGATAAGATGTTCATTTTTTAAAAATGACATTGCATTATGGATGGTTACATATTAAAATCCCAGGGGAAATAATACTGTATGACCCTCCTTTCCCAAATTATTGTTACCCAGCCAGCTGGGTAATGAAATCCGCATTACTTATTTTCCGCTGTTGATGGGCATCCTTCATCAATAGCAGCCGTCTCTCCAGTTCCCATCCCGCATCGCGCTGAGTGACGAAAGTGGCTTTGGAGGCTGAAGAAAACTATATTAACCAAATGACAAAAAAAGGTAAAGGAAATCATATTTCATGTGAAAGATCAAGGTAAGAAACATCATTTACATCTGCAGTAACACTGGCTTTGTGGCGTACTTAGAGACATCACTCTCATATACTTGTGGCTCCACGCTAATGCAAATGTAAAGATCTACAGTGACATTAAGGCCACTTCCAATGAGATGCCATTACTGTTACTGGTCTTAACAAGGTTAAAGGTTTGTAAAAAGGAATTTGGTGAATAATTGTGATGCAGAAGACCGTGCTAAGTGGGAAGATTTGGTTTTTCAGGGCTAAAGACAATAAAAATCTATTTTTGTCACTACAGACAGCTGAGATCTAATGGGAAATATTCTCCAAAAAGCTGTTGCACTCAGCATGTTTATGAAAAAACAGCACTTTATACAACCCCTATGCAGGCACTAAAGAGTTTTGGCATCTTATTGGTTGAAGAACTCTACCAAGTCCTCCTCCAGACCCTCTTATCCAAGACACGTGATGACGTGGTTCCATCCCACAGCCAAAGTCAGACAGCCACCAGTCCCAGCACCACCACCTCTCTGGGCCCTCACCCTCACACCCAGGCTGTGTCTCCCACTAATCAGTGAGGACTTACTATAAAATGCTTGTTGACCATCTTCCAAACCCTCCAGGTACTACCGAGGCAATTGTTTCAAATAAGATTAAAAAAAAGAAAAACAAGCATCTGACGATCTGACTGCCAACTGACTGGTGACAAGGCAGGCTCTCTCTAATTTGCCGCAACCATATTTTAGTTATGCCAGAATTTGCTGAAAATAAAGTGTCTCAATTCTGTGGAACTGTTTCTTATAAAACCAGGTCTCAAGCCTTGTTCTCACACTTTGCTGTTTTTTTTCTGTGAGTTACTGATGCCTCCTCTCCCTTCCAAATGTCCTTGGCTGGAAAAAGGCAGAGGTATGTTGTAAGGTCGGCAGAGTCAGTAAGTTAAAAGCAGCCACCAGAGCAGCTTCTCACCTGTCTGCTACACCTCCTTTTTTAGTGGCAAAAACATTAAGGACTTAAGAGCAGTTAAGTAAAAAAAGTTGGTTAAATTTAGATTCAAGCCAAGTTGCTTTTGTGCAGGTCCACTTTGTTGCAGGATCACTTGTCTTTGATATAAATCCAGTTACTTGAGGCATAAAACAGGATCTGCCTCTGCCATTTTCTGCAACTGCTGTTTTAATTTCTTTTTTTCCCAGAAAGAAAAAGAGGAAAGTATGTTTAACAATCTTCAAGAAAAAACGGAGAGGGCAAAAGTGAAAAATAATTAAGTTGAAAATAACTGTAAGAATACTGTTATGTATCCAGAGCTGAGACTCCGCTACAGGACAATGAACAGGAAAATGTGCCAGCATTAAAAACCGTTTAAACAAGCATAAGCTGTCAGTATGATGCCACGTGGTTTGAGATAACAGAGTTTTGGAGGGTCTATAGTCCTTTTCTACTTTTCCATCACCAGCTGGATTGCAGCAACTGGCACCAGCGCAAGGCAGCAGGAACAAGCAAGCCTCCCACCTCAGCTCCGGAGCTGTGCTCACATTGCTGCCATGCCTGTGCCTGGTAACTGGGATGATCCAGACCCTGAGCTGCTGATTGACTTCCTGGCTTTAGCTGAGACCTGCCTTGTCACTGTGGACTTCTCTGGAGACTGGGACTGTTGGTTGACCATGGTCACCATCAGTGCTGCTCTTGGTTGGGCACTGTGGAGCAGGCTGGCTGTCCCACTCGGCTCCCCACTCACCTTGCCCTGAGGGAAGCTGCCCCTGCTGCCCCTCACATTGTGTAAGGTTAGAAAGTAGAGGACTGGAAGGTAGGAGTCTGCAAGAAGCCCTGAGTTGGAGAGGGATGAGGGTTGTGTGGATCCATTCAACAAAAAAAAGGTGTTGCCTTACTTGTAAGGCTAAGAGCTGGACTGTACCATTACCATTTCTTTAACACTACTTGTGAATGCATGGATCTTTGACGGCAACAAGAAAAGCAGTTAATGTTTAGCCAAGTTGGTTATCTTGGCTATTATAATTTTATTTTACAAATTATCAAAAGCACTCCCTCATCTGGTGTTTGATCCTATGCAGTAAATACTGAAGTAAGTACTGAAGTACTAATGCAGGCCCTATATAAAGGGTCTAACAACCTATTTTAGGTATCTAAAATACCAATAACTTGGCTACGAAACAGTCTGGCCACAGGTATGAAGACACAGCTTTGCTCTGAATGTGCACTTCTCTATGAACATCTGATTTATTTAAAACACAAAAGACCTGTTCTACTTTTAATCAAGTCACAACTAAAACCACTGATTTTCAGTATACTGAAAGCAGCTAGACTCTTGAACTGATAATCAGAAATACCATTCCTTAGAAATTACCACAGCGACAAAAACAAACAGTGAGAAAATCTGCCTCTGATGGCTGAATTCCTTCCAAGAAAATTCCGTATGAACTGAAACTACCCTTATTTTACACATGCATACATAAAATGAAACAAGAGTCTTCAAGAACTGTAGGCTGAGCTTCAATCTGCCTGTGCTTTTAGAGTTCTGTAAACTTGTCATTCCCATAGTGCAAAGACCATCCATCTTCAAGGATCATTGGTCTGGCTCTACAGCCACATATGATGCTGCTAAGGTACATTTGAAGGTAAGACGACAGGAGCCCAGACTTTCTGGACTATAAATAGCTTTGTTACTGATTTGAATCAGTTTCTAATAAAAACAGTGTTGAGAGTACAGCGTCTCACCCTCCCACTGAAACCTCTTAATTTTTTTTTTTTTTTAATATTGTTTATTGTCCAAAATGTTACAAAATAGTAAAGGACTGGTCTTCATGGCCCAGAAAGACTTTCTCATATGTTGCTATGAAAAATTTAAGAGCTCTGTAGAAGAACATGAAGTAGAGGAAAAGAAAAAGAAAAAATGAAAGAAAACCCTCTACCATAAAGAACTCTAACAGAGAGAGTTCCAGCAGAGAGCAAAGGAGGTTATAATAGAAATCTCATGGTACAGTCTTTATCAAAGAAGAAACCTGACAGCTCTTTATCAAAGTTTCACTGCAGTTGGTCAAAATTTGTTGTCAGTCACATCAGTGTAATCCCTGAGTAACTCAACCAAAGAGAGAGTGTGAGCAATTGAGCTTATTCTGGATCTAGATGGTATCTAGTGAAAAGCATAAAAATGGTGAGAGCTAAACAGTGGCAGTTCATCCAACAGAAAACCAGCTGGCCACACAGTGGGCCCTCACAAGAGAAGGGATGTGTGCGATGGGAAGAAATAGTTGGAAGAGTTGACACAAGTCGATAGAAGTTTCTGTGAGAAACTTCATCACCTATTAATCACAGAACATACAGCTAAGAGTTTAACTTCCAGCTGTGATAAGGTGATTAAAACATAGTCTCTTTCATAAAGCTTATTTTATTCCTTGCCCTAAGAAAAAAAAATCATTTGGAGATTAAATTCTCTTGGAAAAATGCACAAATGCATTTGCTTAACGGTACAGCTCATTGCAAGTATGTGATACTCCAGGATTCCCTGTTTGCCTATTGTCTCCCAGTTGCAATTGAAAAGATGCTGGTTCAACCCAAGACTGTACTATCCAGGGTATTTCCTTCCTCACAATGCCATAATGTCACAGGTTGCATTTTTACAGTCTACTGCCATTTACAATGACAGGGATGCAACTCTTTCTATTTGAGTGTTCTAACATTTGCTCATCCTGTGACACTGAAACAGCAGTTGGTGCAAGTCTGGAAGAAGGCAAGCCACACGTTAACGATATGAGGTTTCCATTTGTTTTGATTTCTTATTGACAGGCAGCAAGCCATTCTTATTTATATGTGATTACATTCTATCAATTATCATAGCTTACTAGGAACTACCAGCAAGCATCGTCCATCACTATTTCTGGAAAGAAATCTTCACCCATTCAGTGACTCAGCATTGGGAGCTAGAAACTCTTCTGTTTTATACTCCAATTTCATATTCGGGAGAAAACAAAAACCACCACAATCTAAGCCAAATCCATCCACATAGGGAAGGAGGTCTGTTTAACTCTTACCTTCGAACTGGCTGTGCAATTTTACTCCTGGGTATGCCACTCCCATTGATGGTCAGCGATGGTCTTGGAAGAGCACTGCGCCCTACAATCCCTTGACTGGCAGTCTTGTTTGGCATTGGGATCCCAGTGTTAGAATATAACTGCAAGTTGTTGGACACTGGAATACTGCTGCTACTACTACTACCACCTTGTACGGTTGGGCTTACGTAGGCAGTAGCTTTGAGAGGCTGTCGGACAGACACTGGAAAATGTCCCACACTGTGAACTCTGTGTTGAAGCTGTCCTGGTGATGGAACTGTAACGAGTGGCAGAAAGGAAGTAACAAGGTCAGTATGCAACAGATGAGGACAGAAAGTAACGCTTATTTCTAGACAGATCTGAATAGGGATAAACACATCTTTACACAATTTACTTGCTAATTATAAACTGCTGAAAAACCCCTTGGATCCAGTACTGTATCCTATAACACTGCACTGAACTAAAATACCCTGTTCTATCCCCATCTTGAACAAAAATCCAACCCCATATTCATATGTCTTTCTCCCCTCAAAGAGGTTTCATTAGCCATTACAAACGCACTAATTCCACCTACGCAATTAAAGTTTTAAGCAGAAGACACTGTTGAAGGTATAAATTAGTTAGATGATTTAGATTTTTCTAAGGTTGCTTGCAATAACCACATCTTGTTTAAGGAACATTGCATTAAAGCATTATAAAACATCACAGAAGTCTAAGCTGTATGTATAAAAACAATAAAAAGGTTATAAAAAGGTCTTGAATCTAACCGTATATTCCAAGGCCAATGTTACCTAAACTATCATTTTAAATCAACGCTATGGGTTCCAGAAGCTTTATATAAAGATTTTCTACACAATCCTGCCCTCTGGTGTACATCAGACACACATCTGTTTCAGAGTTCACATATCAAAAGCAAACTGTCACAAGCCTGAAGCATGTGAACTAACATACTGCAAACAGGCCAATGCTTTTTCAAGTCTTTGAAAAAGGACATCTTAAAATCATTTAAAGATACAGAAGAAAATACAGATGTGTGATTCAATTAAACAATACTGGCAATATATTGCTATGGAACTCTTATTGTAACACAGCTCCTTAAATACCCCAGCACAGCCACTTATTAGAAATGTTTTTCAAAAAATTATTTCTGAAAAAAAAAAAATCACATTTTATACACACACGTATACATACACACAAAAATATATATTGCTAAAACAGTACATAAAATTAAACTCTCAATGCACTACCATGCAAATTCAAGTGGGAAACTGAACAACTACTTCCATTTTCCTATTGAAATGGAACAAAAATAAATAAAAAAAAATAAATCCAGCAGTCAAGTATATTTTCCAGAAAAGATGCTGTTTAATAGTTTTGAAGACATTTATAAATTCTGCTCAAATTTGAAAGAAAACATCCACAGGAAAAGGTTTTGCCAACTTCTCCCTCCAAAATCTCACACAACATGGGAGGCATAAGTTAAATCCTTTCTCCTGTCTGTGTCCAATGAAATCCACTTTTTCCATTTCCTCCCAGAGGACCTCAACCACTGTGCTAGAAAACGTGGGTTTGTATCTTGATCTATCTTGTTCACGTTCTACATTAATAATTCAACATTTACTAGATCAATACTCCCTTCATCCCCTCATCAAGAAGTCACCTAAATTAAACTAATTACAGAGTTATTTTAATTCCTCACTCATCAAGTATATTCTATGTGAGGATATAACCCTTTGTTTACCACATTTGCTCGGAAGAAAGCAGCTCAACTTCAGTAGGAGAGAGGTCATGTATTTTAAGATAGTATTTATACAGTGTACTGTAAAACCAGCATTGTATTAAAAAACTAAGCTGTTTCCAATTCCAGTATCAAAACTAAAAATGTAAGCTTATACGAATCAATTGCGTTATTGGTGCTTCTACAATACTACTACTACTTATTATTGTGATTTTATTTCGAAAGTTGGCACAAAAGGAGTGGGCAAGAGGGGGAAAAAAAAAAGAAAAGAAAAAAAAAAAAGGAGGTGATGAAACTCTCAATACTGCATAACAAAATCAGCAGAATTTGCTTTCCAAAACAGGAGCTTTGAAAATCCTGATCTGTATTACAATCTGCTGCAAAAGGAACACAGTCTGCTTTTAATTTTTCATAAAGCAGAGGATCAGTGACTGGGACGTGTATCAATCCCTTGCATGCAGCCAAAATACACAGGTACTTACTACACGACTGCATCCTTGAAATCCCGTTACTCGCTCCATGCAAACTGGAGTCAAAGCTCTGGCTGTTCCTCACAGTGACTGGAGAAGTAGCAAAGCCAGCATTACTGTTAAGGGTGGGGGTACTTGGCATCCGAGCGAGGTTAGGCATGCTTCTTCGAAGTTTATCTGAAGCAAAACAAGACAACATCCATAGTCATGTCAGAATTTCCAACAAACACAAGCAACCTCTGAATAATTTCTGTAGAAAATCAAAATGAAAACAAATTACTTCAACACAAAGAAAGGTCTTGCTCTGCAGGAAGAATATTAATACATTATTGACAGTCTACTAATTGAATTCTTCTGACAATTTTAACAGCATGATTATTCACAAATAATTTTAAAGACACCAACAGGCAGTACATTTTCAGAATCACAAGGATTTAAATACTACAGTGTCATAATAAGGATGAGTTTCACATAAATGTGTAAAGTAGGTCAGATGAATCATGCCCTAAATGTGCCTGTGTCTTTGCAGTGAATACAAAGCGAGGCTGCAGTGACAAAGTCAGGCAGAGGTATCTACACTGAGGATGTCTAAAGACAGACGAGAAGAATCCATCCTCAGTGACTGAAGCCTTGCTTTCAGGTGCCAATGAGATGCTAAAAAACTCCATTCAGTACCTAAGTTTATTAGCATGTTAAGTTTCTGGAGGTAGCCACACATAAAACCTGCTAAGTCTTGATGTTGTTCAGTTGCTTGGAGCCCTGGGTGGACATCAGGATTTTCACTTGTGGTGGCTCTCCCTCCTACCCCACTTGTGGTACCTGATTTGGAGGGCATTTTCAGAACAGGCCTGTAAGGCCTTTCAGAAAAAGAAAGCTGAAAATGCCCCAAACGTTTTTGGAGCAAGTTCAAGAGTTAAGGTAAGTGTCTAAGAGGTCAGAAGATGGCTGCAACCCCACTCACACTTTTTTTTGGATTTATGCACAGCAACAACACATCACACAGCTTGGAATTGCTGTTTTGGGTTGACCTCCTAGCTCACACAGGGCAAGTTCAGTCCACAAAAACAATGAATTGACTTAGGAATCTCTGTTTATCAGTCCACATAACTATATAACCTATTTAGCACCATCATGAGCTCACCTAATCCTTAAAGCTGCTAACAACTGACATGGAATAAGAAGTGACAGTACAGTTCTATTTGTACAAGGTATTAGTAGTCACTAACAGTAACTTCAACATATGTTATACGTAACTCCAGTAAACTGAATTGCAGCAAGGCTACAACTCCAGCTGTTTTTATGACTAGTCCTTGTATAAAAACTGGTACAGAATCCTGCAAATAGTCAAAAACATCTTTGTACTTCAAAGGCCCAGTATTTCCAATATCTTCATGTCCTGAGTCCCAATTACTAGTGTCCACCTGCTCTTGACACTCTGTCATGCACACTAATCCTGTAATGATGAGACCTGATTCTCTTCCATCTCAACTAAGATTGACTTTCAGTTACCATAGATGGTCTGACATAGAAAACTACTGCTGTCTAGGAAATAATTTAAATATTTCTGTGAATTAAATACTCTACATTTTCATATTTTTGAAATCAAAAAGTAGGTATGGGAGGTAAGACAGGGAGGAGTTCAGTGCAGGAAAGGAAATGCAAGGTTTGAGTTCCTAGAAACTAGAGTACAGCCAAATCCTAATAAAGAACCGGTTTAAGGGTAATTCTTCATCAAACAGTTAGAGTTGTTGTGCTCCAGTGACTCCTCATAACACTGGCAGGCTGAAACTGTCAGTGGTACAGCAATGAACATTAACAAAGGGATTGCCACTGCGGTTCAGTCACCTGGTAAGTGTTAATATCAATATATATAACAATGATAAAACAGTTATCAGGCTTCCAAAACTGTCCTGGAGATGCAAACAATGGCATCCATACAGCTATTATGTGTCCCTATTTCTGAAATACTCATGATTTTGCAAACTGGAAAGGAAACTGTATTCCTATGATGCAATCCTTGGCCCAGAGTAGCAGAAAATTCATGAATATAGGATGTCTGTAGCTACTGTTAATTTTAGAGCCCTAGCCTACCCTTTAAAATCCTAAATCAACATCCCAACATTTGGCAAAAAAGGTTTGAGCAGTAGGATGGTGGTAGGGAAGATGGCACTGTATAGAATAGCTTTCTTTTACTATCCACGTGTCATGTTGTATAAGCAGAATTCCTTGGACTCTACATGCTGTTCCACTCAGGGACTGCATCAGCCACCACAGGCATGATGTGCGCCTTGAACCGTCCCGTGGATGCAGCTACAATAGCAGGAAAAATAGGTACAGAAGTAGCTTGGATTTTCTCCATGTCACAGGTGGCCACGTCTTCTGCCTCCTGTTCATTAGTCCCTTCTCATTCCATCAGTCTGCTCTGCTGTCGATCCATTCAGTCCTCAGGCAGCAGACTCCTGCTGCACCTGCAGATTCTCATCCATCGAGCATCTGCGTTACTTCTTTGATGGGTCCTTGTGTCTGCTGAGATAAATGGTCCTGAAAAGCAATGAAAATAGTAGGTCAGTTTTGCATCTGGGGAAAACCCAGAAACGTTCATCTTGATGGCATTTTGCAGCTTTCATCTCCTTGGATGATGCATCCTCTTTCATCTCTTTCTTGAAGTTTGTTCTGTCAGTTGTTCCCCTCCTAAGAAGAGTGGAAAGAGTCTTACAGATTTTTTTTGTAAATGCAAGACTGGCTCTTGTGAGATTAATATATGAAAGCAGGTGGGAGTTATGTGATTTTAATATTATTTCAGGTCGCTGAGACATGGAAATATATGAGAAGAAAACAAAAATATTTTTCCGAGCCGCTAGCAGCAAACCTTCCCTTTCTAGAGCTCTTTGCTCTCCTAACTGATGAGAAAATTAACAAAGAGGAGGAGTGAAGGAGCAAATCTGAGATGTCTTCTCAGGTGAGAAGTAATTTGCCCAAATATTCCCGTTTATGATGAATGCTGAAATTTGCTATAGTTTCTGCTAGTTTCTGGTTCAGTGGCAAGCCTAAAAAATCATCAGTTGTTTACAGCTCATTCTGTTAGGAAGATGTGGGTATAACATTGGCAAGGAACTTTGAAGGATCTGCACCTTCTACAGCATCCATAGTTATTGTGACCCACTACTGAGTCTCTACTATAATCTAGGGTGAAACAAATATGATATTTAAGTAGGATGCAGCCAAATAAAGCATCACAGATGTATCTTCACCTTTCCCAGCCTTCTTGGAGACGTAATACCATGATCTACCAACATTGTATTACTGAGATATTGGAAAGTCTGAAGAAAATGCAAGATAGGTCATGCAAGGGAGTTAATAATCAGTTCCTGGTTATTACCACCTTCTCAGAATAGTTCATGTGTATACACACATGCTTGTCACTTCACGAGTGTTCTTTAGGTGGCATACATTGGCCTCTTTTCACATATCTGCAAGCAGAATGACACATCAAAAATCATCTACTGCATGTTTACACTTCTTCCCCTACATGGCATCCATGCTGAATTGCCTGTTGCCTACAGCACAGGAAAAACTGGGAATTGTGAAATACAGGGCCCTCTGCCCTCAACTGAAAATGTGCACAAGAAGACCACCCCACAGCACAGCTCTTATTCACTACTGGTGAGAAACGGGACAAAAAACAGGGAAAAGTGTCCCTTATTTTGTCAAACATTCCACAAAATTACAGTAAAGACAGCAGTTTGCCTCTTACCCAGCTGCTTCAGTTCTGATTTTTTCCCAGGAAGTTCTTTCCTCAATGCCATTTCTTCTCTGAAGTCAGCCTGGCATCGGTGGCCCAGCTTCTTCCTGGCAGGACACCCGAACAGGCAGCACCTGCCTTCTGTCTTCTGGTCCCAGCACTGCTGGTGGCCGCCTTCATTTCACCGCTGCTTTTTTTTTTTTTTTGCCCTTCCCTGACCTAATACTATCACCGGTCGAAGATTAACGTCCATGTAGCAGGCAAACAGACTGTGCCCTCGGAGCAAAGGTGCCCCAGAAGAGGTGTGCTCTTGGTGGGCTGCCAGACGGGGAGTTCTGTAGCAGTTCTTGGTAAGTATCATCTTCTCTCTGCCAAAAGGCCTCATCCTGTGAGGCTCTCCTTGCAAGGAGGGTTTAAGTTGACTCTACAGTGAAGCGTCTTAAAACACATTTATTCATTCATTGTTATTCTCTGCAAGTATTGTCAATGTTTTACTTGAACAAAAGGACTTGCAAGCCTTGACAGAATTGTGCTGTTGTTAAGGAATGTGATATAACAAATCATAATTATTAGTGTCTCAGAGAAATCTTATCACCGTTTAAGCAATGTTAGCAGTTTCTTACACAAATTTAAATCCTTCACTCAAACCCTGCAAATTCAACTCTGCCTTAGCTATACTGTATGCACAGATAAGTTGGGGAGAGACCATAAGGAAAAAATCTGTGCTCTTCTATTTTAAATATTATGTCCTATATTATGTAGATATTCAGAGTTTGTTCTAAAATCCTTAACAAACTTGTAGACTCAATTACAACCTCACTTTAAGGGATTAATTTCTCTTCCTCATCTTTGAAGACCTGAGTTCAGTATTTGCATTATATTGTTATGGTTACAACATTTGTGACATCCCAAATACACCAGGGTCTAGTTAAAGGTCTGTGGAATCATCAATTGATACAACAGAGACATCAGTATGTAAAAACACAAAGACAGATTAAGAACTAAAAATAAGTCTTTCAGTTAAGAGAGAGACACCATTCTTCATGACTGTTAATACCTACATTTTGCTAACATTGAACACTTCCATTTTATTCAGAATTATTACTTCTTCTCTCCCTAGCTTCACAGGCATGTGTCTCCCACCACAGATAGTTACAGCAAATTAAAGATTATCCTTCCATGACTTCTCCCCACTGATCACCATTCTCAATGTAACTTCAAAGGTGACAAAGTAAAATTTCTTTCTCCTTTTGTTTAACAAAGTCTGCAATAATTTCCTACAGTGAACTATCCTTTCCTTACTGAAAAATAGAGGTTGTGAGTAGCAAAACACTCTGTCAGTCGGTAAGAACAGATATTTTCCCACCTCTCCAAACACACAAATCAGTGTTAGTCTATACTGAACTGATCTATAAATACCAACCTACTGCCCCTGACATGCTGCTCCTCTGCATCTGATTGAAGTTTACTTAAAAAAAACAAAAACAAAACAAACAAAAATCCCCACATTTGCAGCTTTCCAAATGAGGCAAGGGCACTACAGCAGTCAATGGTATTCATAATATTTTACTTGATAAAAGTTATTCCCCAGAAGTGTATGTAGTAAAATAACTCGTAACTAGCAGTTTCTGGAAAACAAAAGTAAATTTTTTGTAGTGATTGGTGTCTGTGGCTTGTCTACGAAGGTCTGAACCAAGCTAAAAACTTAAAAATCAACATGAAAATGTAGTGGAAAATACATATTAAAATTAATCAGATTGCATGCACTGCTACTCAACGAAAGATACATTTTTCATTTGCCCCTTCTTACTGCATTATAATAAACTCCTCCTTTAGCTGGAATAATTTGTCCAAAATACAAAGTTTCCAATTTTCAGGTATTATAAAACCGGATACTTTAAAATGCACATGAAATAAGTGGTGCTAGGATAAAAGTTTATAAGTAAACTTATCTCAAGACCTGGAAAGTGGGCCTGAACACAAGAAGATCAATCCCATTTTTAGTATCTTGTCTATCCTGGATTTCGACTACTCTGGACAA
Source organism: Cariama cristata (assembly GCF_000690535.1). Taxonomy (NCBI): domain Eukaryota; kingdom Metazoa; phylum Chordata; class Aves; order Cariamiformes; family Cariamidae; genus Cariama; species Cariama cristata. The sequence continues at coordinate 65,656 of NW_009629438.1, forward strand.
TTTCACAGCACTATAGTTCTGTTGCTTCTGGTTTCAGAAAATCAGAAGTAATAAAGGGCATAAATATTAACATCTATTCAAAAATAATAAAATGACCAAACAGAAATAAAAAATATTTTTTAAAAAGTTAAAATGAAAGAGATTACTTCTGTGTCACAGTAAAAAAAGCGTACATTTATGGACAAAAAAAGCAGAAGACAGTTTGGTTTTATGAAATTTGGTGGTATTTCTTACATGAAAATGACTAAATGTAAAGCATTCTTGATATTAATAGGGTTAGCAACATTCTAAGTTGTTACCCATGAACTTCTTCAAATTAGAGGAAGGGGAGAGAGGTATAAACATAAATCTTTCCAATGCCAACATATTAAAAGCTTTGTTAAATTACAACACACACACGAGATGAACTCACTTTAGCTAATTGCAACAGATACTCAAAAGCTATTTACCTCCTGTCTCTCGCAGATCTTCTTTAAATGATCTATTTCTGACCCACTAACTGATCACAAAACCCCTGAAAGCCAGCATGCCTTAAGAAGTTCACAGATGGAATTTTTCTGATGTAACTATCATTACAGACACTTCAGCTGATTTATGAAGAGGGTGTAACCAAATGAGGAAAAACAAAAAAAGCAAATTTCATGCCAAGCTTTTCTATTAGCATATTCTTGCCAGAACTGGAAATAAAACTGATTCGAAAGCAAAGACAACACACACATACTACAGATGATGGCTGTAAAAATGTTGTTTAAGAGGTAACAAGGGGTATGCCTGTAGCCTATGCTACAAGTGGCCCCAAATACACCTTAAATACTTCTTAACCTATTTCACATCTTAACATACTTACATTTGCACACACCTGCCACTTTATGCTAGCATTTACCAGGAGCCTTTCAGTACAGCAAGTTGTTCAGGACTGGCAGCAAACACGACTGGTACAATTCACTCAGACATAGGTGGGATAAGGTGAGAGAAAGAACCTGGGCCTGAGAGTCATGGCTAGATGGTATGGTATTTTAAAACAGATATACAGTATCTTATTTTAAAATAGATGTAGTGCAATTGAAAACAGGGCAATTGTCAAAATTACAGCATGGGCAGCACTTTGCTACACTACATTGTTCTTGCCAATGTGTAAGTTCAAATTTATGGCCTCAAACACAGTTGGAACACATCTGAGTATTCTCACCCCAAGCACAGGCAGAACACTACAAGGGTGCCAGAAACCTCAGACAATCTCTCTGCTACCTCAAATGCAATCCTGTGGATGGAGAACAAGCAGACTATTAGCTATAGTGAGAGACTAGACACTTAGTGCACAAGCCAGCGCCTACATATAGGTACTCGGTGCCATTTGAGAGACCTTGTGTTGTCTACAGCATCTAAACAGCACTGACATGTGGCGATGGTGAAGCCAAGCTGGATGCGTCAAAGTACCTCATGTGGTGCTAAGTGCTTGTAGGTGGGCAGTTGATGGGCCCTTAACACACGTGGGCACTCCCAGGTCAACAATGTAGGTGCTTCTCATCAGGCAACCAATATTATATTCTTAAAAGAACTATTAAAGTTTTCCAAGTTTATCATACCTTCAGCATACTGGTTACAGTACAGGTAGTTAAAGTTTGAATAAGTACCTCAAATAGTGCTCCATACCAAACAAACTTCACTAAAAGTAGGTAGGACAGCTTCCCTCCTACTATTTGTTCCTGAAGGAAAAAAAAATTGTACTTAAGCTAAACACATAGACTGGTTTTTGGGGAGACACCGTGTCAAAGCTAAACAGTTTTTTCACTCCACACCGAGTGCCAAAATTCAACAGTTACTTGCTACTTACTTTTCTTTTATGGAAAGCTCTGTGAATGATCAGACAAACCAGGGGCCAGACTGTTGACTGCACATACAAGAACACAAGTGACCTCTTTGGGGGAAGAGAGATTTGTGAAGATTGTTGCAGTGGCCAAGAGCAGCACAGTATGTGGTATGTGCAATTTTGATTAAATATGGATGATGCTTTCCACATATATCGAAAGCAGCAAGTAAACAGTTTAGCCCTTCCATCTATCACACCGTTCTTTCTCATTTGCCTTAGTAAAGTGTAACTTAGTAAAGTGTAACTTAGTAAAGTGGAACATACCATCCATCACGCTGAGCTGCAAACAAATTCTTATTTTGCAGTCTACCTCCGTTTCAACACGTAGGAGTTCTTGAAAGATAATGAAATTGTTGCCAAGATGAGGAGAAGTGCCGATGAGAAGATGTTGTTGTAATACTACTCAGACATACTCAGTACAGCACACACTTGACTCCTTGTGTACCAACAGAACACAGCCAAAGAAAAACGTTTCTCACCATCAGTATTTGCCACTTATGTGGATCAGTGCTGCATGAGTCAGAGGTACAGAAGGTACAGAAGCTGAAGAGATAATTCCCCTCTAAAGATAGTGGTACTGGCTATTATAAGACTATCTGCTATCCCAGCAAACAGGTAACTGAAGTTGCGTGTGTCCATCTTCTGAGCGAAACCAAACAGATTATCTATCCAACACCTCAAAGTTCTTGAGGAAAAAGGCAACCAGGTGGTAAAATTGGTGGCCTTTTACATCTACATGCTTTCTAGTTAATAAACTAGGAGTCTAGTGTTTTTAGTGCCCTGTAAGTACTTTCTGAGGTTTCCATGTGGGAATCCAATGCTTAAGCTCCACTGATACGGAACATGAAAAAATCCTTGAAAAAATATTTGGGGACCATATAAAAAGATCGCAGCACCAGATCCTGCCCTTACTCCTGAATCAAAAATGCCCCATAACCTTCCTTTCTTTCTCCTCAACATTTCTGCAAGCCTATCAGTGCTGTCCCATTTTTGTACCTCACTGGCAAGAAAAATAACATTGAAATTAATATGGCACATATGCTGTACCAACAAACACCCACATTGCTCTACCCTCTGTTAATGTCAGCCTTCTTTATATACTGCCACTTGTCGATTATACTTCCACACTATGTCTTACTTTGAATGCAAGTGCTTTTGCCACCAACCTGTCACGTCTTATTTGTCAGGAAAGAAACACGCATACCTGTAGCACTGTATAAATAGCAATTTTGTGCTGTTTTGAACACCACATTTATTTTCTTGCCCAAGGGTGAGCTGTAACCTGTAACGTAATGTTACAAACAAGACCCTGACTGAAAACTGTTTTGAATTAGCTTGGGGAAAAGTCTGAAGGAATAGGAAAGTAAGATGCAGCAGGAAGAATAAAATTGTGATCATAATGAGGAATGAAAGGAAGGTAACGGCAACAATGAGGGAAACTCAAGTCTTGAGGAAACACCAAGACACAAATCTTCCAGAGACTCTGGAATACATCTGAAATGCAGTGCAAAAAGCGGGAATGGTTCAGGATGGTTTGGGAGTGACATTATGTCCCACTATTTTAGCAGTCTGCCCTACCAGACCTGGAACAGAAGCAGAGTGTTGACCCCTGCCACAGGTACTCATTGCAGATTAACAGCACAGATGCATTAACAGCAACATCAGGAATAAAAGAAGGAATGAAAATCTGAAAACTTTATTTTGTATTTGACTGTATCCACGATGGACATGCATAGGCCAAGCTCAAAAGCCCGATCCGTTCTTCTAACCAACTACTAGCCTGCTAAAAGATGCTCTTTCCTTTTTCTTCTTTCTTCACTTGTGGTCATCCTTGCAGCATTTCAAAGCAGACTAAACGAACAACTTTCACGACTAGGTCACAGATTACATTTTGTAGCAAATTACTTAACAATAACATACCTCAATCATTTGCACAGGCTTAAATTGCTTCTCACAATTCATGGACTGATCTAGCTGTCATACACTAAATGCATTTCACTCTGTTGAATCAACTTGAACTTTAAAATGGCACTGGCACTTTGCACAGAGAAAAGACCACTTCTCAGAAAAGCATGCAACCCACCTCCATTAATCCTATTTGGTTGCTGCTCTGGAGTTTGGGCTTGAGGAGAGTAGTAGGGCTGCTGATAAGTATTTGAAGGGAAGTGTGGGGAGGTAGGGCTCCTCCTGCAGTCCCGGATACTGGAGAAAGTCTGTGAGTGAGGAATCCCTCTCTGGAAGGGTGAGCAGCGAGTCAGTCGCGGCTGTGGAGGTGGGAGGTGGTCAAATTCTTCTTCATCCTCAAGACTATAGCGATCGTATTCTTGGTCACCACACGTCCCTTTCTTTCCTGCTTGCAGAGAGACACTCGAACTGTGCCTTGACACAGATGCTGAAGTCGAAGCATAATCTTGCCTAAGACCTGTGAATTCCAAGAAGAGGATGATTCAGCTTCTGCTAAGTGATTAACTCTTAACACTCACTTCAATCTTGGAAACTTAGTAGGTAAGTAGATATAATTTTACAGCAAGAATTGGATTTACAATGTCACCAGGCTGAAGATCTGAGGTAGGATTCATCTGATCTAACTTTTGGTGTCTACCTTTTAGGCATCTGAGCCTGGATTATTTCCCTCAAGATCCCTTTTTAATAAAAAAATACAAGTATCTCCAAAAGGCAGTATCTGTGAGATGTCCTAGATGCCTCTCTTAACATAAGATGAATTGCCTTCAGGAGGCATCTATTTCTCCGCCAATAGAACAACTACATGAGTATTAAGTTTTTAAACTTTTAAACACTCTTAATTAGAGGAATTAACACTCACTCCGTTAGATTTCCAAGTTATTGCTACTAAACTTTTATATTCATGCAATGAAAATGCTGACAATGACATCTCCAAAACTTATAACCCATGTAAATACTCTGGCTCTCCAACCTCCCTGAACCAGAATTAGCTCCTGCTAGCAGCTGGTCTCATGGACAAGGTTTAGTGGTAACACAGCTGTGTTTTAGACAGGTACGCATCCTACCACCTCCTTCTCAGAATGCCAGGTTTTGAAAACCATCCCTCTATTAGCACTGCCCTAAAAGAGTATGTTTGCTCCAGGTCAAGTAAGAGGGAAACATCCACATCCCTTGTACATCCCCCCCTTTTCCCAGCTGCATAGTAGCCAGGGGAAAAGGGGATGTACATCACATTTCCAGGAGCTGAGTAACTCTGATGATAGCTGTGGATAACAACCTTCCTAGATTTACAAAAAGCCCTCAGCTTTGACAGATGTCTTTGCTTCATAATGAAAACTTCTTAATATGCTTCCCCCTCCCCGCCTCGAGTGGGAGTTTCTATTCGTGGCCGTGAAGAGAGCGTGCCGGCGTGCACGTATAATACTATCACTTTCCACAGGATTAAGTGGACAACTGTCACATGCTCAAACATTCTGTACCAGCTCCTACTACAAGGATGAGACACAACCATTACACCTGACATAGATTAGAAGAAAAACAGTGGTTTTCCTTCCAGTTTACCAATCACCTCATTCCTTAAAGTGCTAAATACCTGAAGTCTTTTTTAAACCTCACTCTGAAGGAGATGAGCGCAGCTGTCATTTAAGTAATACAATCCTTTGTATCTCTGATAGTCATGATTTTATTTTTTTTTTTAAATTATTATAAATTTCACATAATATCAGAAATTTTCTGAGCTGTGACCACACACATTTGCCAGCTGAGAATTGAGCTATCTTGGAAAGTCTCACACTTACTAATTTCTCTGCTGAACATAAGGAGTGCTACCAGACACTGAGCAAGTTTGACAGCTGACAAGAGATTGCTCTGGCCTGCTCAGTCTGGTTGCTGCAGCCAGATCGCAGCTCTTCTTTGTTCTTCACATTTTATTTTTATTTTATTTGATCACTTATTACTTGGCATTTTCCTTCAGTCACCATCTCTGAATTTCTCTTGTTTTTCAGCTCATCGTTTCCTCCTTGATGTCTCACTTAGCACTAATAGGAAGTGAGAAAGATATTGCACTTACTGCCTGAGTGACATCTAAATCAAAAGCCTTTTATTTATGAATAAAGACATTTTAAAAAAATTACTATCAAGCCAAACTAAAATCTATGTCAAACTAGCTTTTGGGCTCAGATTTGTGCATAAACACTAGTCTCAAACCAAAATGTCAAATTTAAATGCCCTGATTCAGGATTTAAAGGGGAATTAATTTCAAAACTCATCTGACAATTAAGAAAATCAAAACAGAGACAAAGAAATCCACAATAGCTGCTTACTTTTCCCTTTCTCATGAAACATATGCATGAGAAAAATGCTTTAGCATCTTTCCTCCTCAGAAATAAAATTATTTTAATTAATGTGGTAAGATATTATAAATCTTCTAAATCTAAAAGTACTCAATGGGTATGGAGCTACCAGCTGGGATTCAGAAAAATATAAGGACCGAGTTTTGAAACATCCAGTACCATTAACCTGAACTGAACAATGTGCACATCTTCTCCATGCAGGTGAAGAGTTTTTCCACCTGTCACTCAAGAAGCAACACCGTTTAAGAAAGATCCACTTGACTGAGACCAGAGTGGAGCAGTTTTGACTGTTAAGGAAAATTTTCCTCAGACTATTTTGAAAAATGAAAAAAAGCCACCTACTCTCCTCCTGTAGACGAGCCATGATCTGAACATCGGTGAGGTCCTGCAGCTTGTATCCCATGGAGATGGAATCATCCTCCAGCTCTGAGGTGCTCAGTTCACTGTCTATTGATGACTGTGGGCTCAAAGGGGAACTCCTAGAAACGTAACCTATGTAAGAAAACATAACCTTTAGTCTGTGAATATGTCTGTCCATCTTTCATTCATGACTATCTGCCCTTTATGTTACAGTAGCTTAAAATATTTTCTGTATAACAGATAAAAACTTTCAGAAGTGTAGTGCAATGCACTAACCATTAGTAAACGGCTTTGATACTCATGAGAAGCAGTAAGTGTACTAATGGATCATGAATTCCTCTGCTTGTTCCCAAAATAGCATCACATAGCCCAGACAATGAATAATTTACCCAATACAGTTCTGACACAGCTCAGATTAGTTAGCGTAGCATAAACACATCTGCATTTGAATCCTTATGGAACTGTGGTTCTTCATACTCTGTTCTGAAAAGCAAGTGTGCACGTGTCACCAACTGCTCAGTACTCAGATTCTGTATCAGAGCCATTTATCTAAATTTTATGGGTTTTAAAATTGTTTATAATCATCAGATAAATCAATGAGAATAACAGTTAAGACAACATTATACAACAGCAGAGAAAGCATTGCTTCCTTCACAGAGCTAACTTTTGCAGAGGGCCCTGGATTTTACTTTTTCCCTGCCTGATAGTAGAATATAAACTAAATTGTAATTAGTTGCATAAGCCAGTTGTTGCCCAATTTTAAAGAAAAATTCTTCAAATAAAATAGTAAATCACTTTCTAATATCCTCTGGACCACCAGAGGCTCACAGCCTGCAGGGCAAGAACCGCTGTGACTACAGTTTGTCAGCTGTGCTTGTATCACAGATGTGTTTGCATCCTCTAGCACTGCTCAAAGCAGCCACCTAAAATTCATCCTAAATCCAACAGAAAAGGACACGCAGGGAATTACTTTGCTTTGGAAGGACTGTAAGGAGTAAATGTGTTTGGTTTTTAAATTTGCAAGTTACAATGATCCTTGAGGTTTTGCAGAGGTAGTAACAGCTGTGGCTTTTCAGAGCAGCAGTGGGAAGCTAGACAAGATACTTGAGGGTATCTCAAATAGCATGAGATGCCTTCATTTAGGAACTAAACTGCATCCCATTGAACAGGGGAGCTTAGACATCTTGCTTACACAGACACCTACATCAGGCATTCAATTTGGAGCTGTATCTCACCCGCAGTGCCCACATCCCTTAAAATAGGGCTTTCTGCACTGATTTCATATGTTGTAAACAAAACTGTGCACAGATCAGTGTGACCCTGATGCTGACTTCCTTAGGCCACGTCTGCTCCTGCCAGCAATAAAATGTTAATGCCTCTTCCCCAGAAGATTATTTTCTCCACTGCCACTGCAGCTTAAGAGAAGTCACAGATACCAATTGACTCCTGACACCTTTAATTAAGAAGGAAAAAATGCAACTCTGCAATTTACAGCCCATAGAAAGCTGATATTTTTCCTAAAACTCCTGTGTCTCCTGAAAATCACTGTCAAATATAAAATAAATCTTGGATAGTAGTAACAATATCAGTTTGAAAACAGCCATGATTCTTCCGGCTATTTTTATTATAGAGAAATTCTCCCTGCAACTTCATTACACTGCTGCACAAATGTTTCTGTAGACCTAAGGAAGGGGCACAGTGCGACAGAAATGAGCAGTAAAGGGCAAGCTGGGGACTGTTTAAGCTGACACAGTCGCAACTATACTCTCAGGTAAATTATTACTGAGAAATAGGTTCTGTTTCCTAGCACCACTTTCCTATAACATGCTGTGTAACACAGAAGATAACTTACACCACTAGTTAATTGCCAAATTTTAGGTGATTTTGAGAAAAAAACCTTCCTCTGAGATGAGAGTCTATATATAATCATCCAAACGGTGTACTGCTGTTAAATACTAGCAGGATTAGATTAAATTAAGCACTTTTGTAAGCACCATATATCAATAAAAAGATAAGCATTACCTGTCCGTTCAGGTGTTAGTATTGCTTTACTGGAGGTTTTAGAGAAGCTGGGACTGTTAAAGCCATTGGTATATGGGGTGAGTCTCGCAACAGGACTATAGGGAAAAGCCAAGGAGACAGGTGTAGAGAAGAGGTTCCGCCATCTGCTAGCTGTTACAGATGCAAGGGAGGAGGGGGGGAAAAAAAGATTTACAGTTACAAATAGAATAGTGCTGTTAGAAAGAAAACAATCTCATCCTAATCTGTTCATTACACATTTTTTACTTATAGTAAAATGAAAATAATGGCTAAAGTTCAGCAGCAAACCAGAGGATCAGCACAGTCTTCTACATGTAAAAGTGTGCTCCAAAAAGTTTTCTAGCAAATATGTCTTGTTTACTATTTTCTGTGTATACACCATTTTGGTGTATATTCATCACATACATCACCGAGTGCCAACACACAAAGTAACAGAGGAAGTAAAAACCACTACAGTTAGAGAAACACAGATTAAATTTGTAGTGCTCTTCAAGGAATTGTTCATGGCAATCAATCATCACACAATTGAATTAGCAGTTAAATTATCAGTTATGGGAGTTCAGAGACATAGCAGTAAAAGACACTTAACCATCAAGTGCTAAAAACAACTGTAATCTCACAGCAAACTTTTAAGCTACCATATTTTCCCTTTTCTTTTTACAGCATCAAATTCCTGATTACATAAGCATGAAATTTTTTTCCACTGTTTTTGAAGGATCAACCAAATAATAGAACAGGGCACCTCTTTTTCCTCATATTGCTTACAAGAAGCTTGCAAGGCATCTGGTCTGCTCAGTAACATCACAAAGAGCTCAGAGTAGGCAAAAATGCTAAAAGCTTATTTAGTTTACTTCTTAGCTCATCCAGTAAAACATGAATACAACTCTTCTTTGGTTTGCCTATTTTTTTAACATGTGTTAAAAGGTAAAATAAACAATATCCACATGTTCTTCAGAAAATAAATAAATATTAGCGATAAAGTTGTTTTAAGTAGGAGGAAAGGGCAAAATTTTAAAAATGTAAATTTCAGAAAACCCATTCAGATAGAAGCAAAGTTTGTACAGATGAAAAACAAATGATAGTATCGCATGTTTATTTGTGATAGAATCTATTTTGTCCTGACAAACATTATGTACAGTGACACAAGGGAGGGAACTAGGAACATACCTATACCTAGCTTAGAAATCAATGGCATAACCTTGATGCTTAGCAGGTGTACTTTGTGGGGCCAGATGCCACAAACAGGTTTTCAAAACTAGAAGGGCCCCAAAAGCCCAAAAAAGTTATTCTCCATCACACGGCTAGTTAATACCACAAATCTGCCATGTTACTTAGACCTGTTGATCCAGTCGTTTTAAACACTCACAGATATTCAAATAACATTCAGGTCTTCTCTATTTCAAAACTTCACTGTCACCAACGATTTAGCAGGACATAGGAACTTTATTCCTTCTTGCTAACATCAACACCGACTGGCCATGGGAACAGCAGGGAAGTGTATCTCCTTGGCAGGCTGTCAGTCACATCATTGCATGTTAATCACATCTGGTTCATCATCAGTCCAAAAGATGCTATTTCCCTCCTGTTCCTTTTGCTTTGACCCACTCAAGGTACTCCTGGGTTTGTAAGGAATAAGCAGCCTTTTCCACGCTTCCCACTAGTGCTACGAAGGTTGGAGTGAAGGCAACCGCCTGGTTCCAGCACCGGCGCAAAGCAGTCTGCTGGGGAAGGGGAGTACCTGCAAGGCTCAGGCTCTGGGGGAGGGAGCTAAACTACACATTAGTAAGATATAAAATTTCAAACTGTGATGTTTGCTGTCCCCACATCAAAGAATTATTGTAATTCCCTCATTTTCATGATTCTAGTTCCTTCAAACTTAAAGAAACCTAAAGGTCTGAGGATCTTAACTCGGAGCAGCATCAGCACCACTTCTAGGATATTGCTCGATGCCAAGCCACACGACACAGATGTCCCAGCAGGGCTATTTGTCCTTAACATTCACTAACATGATCAGTTCAAAAGCAAAGCACGCAAGTATTCCAGCACAAAGAAAGCAAATGCAGATGGACATAACTCTATAAATTAGTAATTAACACAAAACACCGGGGATGAGATTAACTCACAAGAAGTTAATAACTGCAAATTGATTTGAGGCATTCACTAAAAGAAATGCAGGCGATAGAGTAGATGTCAACATCATATCCACAGCTAACATTTGCCATTCCCACTAGAAACCATCAGTAAGGAGTAAGGGATGACAGCTCCTAGCAATTTTATTTTTCTGCCTAACACAAGATCCTGTTTTGTAGCAGCCTGATCATTTGCCAGGCCAATTAGCTGCCAGCGTGTTCTCACCCCCAGATGTGGTCAACCCTAGAGCACAAGTAAACATCATTCATTACCCTCTACAATAACCGCTGTGAGCTGGCCCACTAAGCACAAAGCAACAGTTATTGCAACTATGAAAGCGAGAACCCACATGAAGAATATAATTAGTATTTACACCAAACCGGATTTCAAACTCCTCTTTCAAATAGTATGTGTTCCCAAAGAAAGGGGGACAAAGAAGCCAAGAAACTCTGTCTACACTAATCTCTCTCTCTACTAAATCTCTAGATATACCAATATAAAATATTCCCAGTTCTAGAACTTTTGCCACCATGCCCAAAATGAAACTTCGTAGTGTTTAAGCATCAGCAAAGGACTGGCATATGATTAACTCTATTGTTTAGGATCAAATATAGAAAACTGTTTCCATTAGGTTTCAAATGGAAATATCAAAGCACATATTGAGTCGTTCTACAATATTAACAAAGTCAGCAAAATTAGACTTATTGAAGTCTTGTGTTAATGCCAAAAACATAAAAAGGTATGTAAGGAAGCAAGTGCTACAGAAATCTAGGTAAATACATAAATTAATGTAAAATCTGTAAAATCCTCAAACTGTGCAATGGATAGTCATTTTAGGATAGTTATTTTGCTCCAAACTGATTCTGAGACTGCTATGGTTAGCACAATAAAACACTACTATGGTATGCATGGATGAGACAATGTTATTAAGACCTTTATTTTAAGTTTAAAAGCTCAGTTGTTAAGCTCTGAATTTTACAACGTTTGTAGTTTCTTCTTAAAGCCACAACTCTGGTTGCCCACAAATGAAATAAGAAACTCGGGTACTCTTTAAAAACAAAGTAAGTTTCTAACCTTTGCAGTTGCATAGAAATATGAATAATCCTGTTCTGAGTACTTTATACTGAAGATGCACTGAAGGAAGAAAAAGTATCAGCCATGAAAAAGAATGCAGGGTCGTCTAAAGAACTATCAAAGAGAAAATAAGTCAAAAAATCCACTTGATTTACTGATGGCAAAGAGTTAAACACATTAACAATCTGACTTCTTGAATCATGAAGTTATTGGAACTAATATTCTGTAATACAATAAGCACAAATTGTCCCAGTCAAAGTCTACAGTTAGATCAGAAGTGCCCAACTTTTGGGGTATGATTTCCCTGGTTTTAATCAATTCTTAGTAACTAGACTGCTGATAACGTATACAATGCCTACTCTAATATTTTTAAAAAGGACTTGTCAAAATGACTACATAAGCAATCAAACAAAACCTTTCCTTTAAAAAATAAAACCAGCAACAAGTGTGCCTGTTCATAACTTTCAAATATTTACTAACACAACTTTTTAAGACCTGATTTTTATAACTTCCCTGGAGATATCAAGATGCTAAAATAGATGAGAATAGTAACTCACATAGAAAAACATGAGCAACTACACAAACACAAATATTCACCATACTGAGTCCTGTGAATAATCAGCATTTGATGAGAACAGATGGAAAATTCCCCATGAAAGCCTAAACAAGTGAACATCTACAGAGTTGTATGGCTCAAAAGGAATGGAGCACCCTGCAAAACCACAGCATGCTGTACTGTATCTAAAGCAATTCTCTTACCTAAAGCAATTTCTCATTTAAGCTACATAAGGTACATCATTTCTAAACATATACAGAAGCATGTTTTTAAAAGTGAAGATGAAATTTGCTATTCAAATTAATGGGAACATACATAAGCTGGGACACGAGGTAAAAACCAGCATAGAGTCTCATTATGTTGCATTAATT
>NW_009629438.1:78392-79091 GCF_000690535.1 Cariama cristata
CACTGATATAAACAGGGACAGATCAAGTACAGGTCCCCTACTTGATGAATCAGATATACCTAGGACATTATATTAGCTAAGGATATCAGGGTTTCCAAGAAACCAAAAAAAGTACATGCTTATTTAAAAAACTTTCAATTCTCATAACTCCATTATGAAACTCCATGAACTCAGTTTGCAGAACAGGAGCTTACTTTTACTCTGAACAACACAAATAAAAAAAATTTCTTTGATATAAAGACAGAAAACTAAAAAAGTCATAAATAATTGTGTTGTACTACTGACTAAACATAGTAAATTATACGAAGCATTATCTATCTTGTTTATCCACTCAATTAGCTTAAGTTTCATATAGCCCTTCAGGCCAGAGTGAAAAATACTTTTTAGGCTCAAGCTAAAAATAAATTAAATTGCATATATGCAGACATTTGAATATGGGTACTAATTGCACAGCCTGAGCAAAACTCCTCTTTTGAGTCAACATTGGAGGAATAGGCATTGAATGGGCTGCCCAGGGAGGTGGTGGAGTCACCATCCTTGGAGGTGTTTAAGAAAAGACTGGACGTGACACTTAGTGCCATGGTCTAGTTGGCATGGAGGTGTTAGGGCAAAGGTTGGACTTGATCCCAGAGGTCTCTTCCAACCAAATCAATTCTGTGAATATTTACAATACTGTCAATCCAGTAAGTTCAGAACTGC
>NW_009629438.1:79122-81658 GCF_000690535.1 Cariama cristata
TTGTAAACACACAGCTCTTCCCGGCTGACAAACCTTTAGAGCAGGAAACCCAAACCACTTCCCTGGTGCATTCTGCATAAGCGTGGTTGCACAGTAGCCACACTTAAAAGCAAAATCTCTCTCTCAGGAGTAAAATGCAGAGTCTTGCATGGGGAACAGAAGTATTCCGTTAATCACTGGTGAAATTCAAGAGTGCTAGAAGGGAATTCAAAACCCTCTCCTTAACGTAGATAAGAATGTCTAAACCAGCTAAGAGGTATTATCTGTGAGGCATATCTAATATCTTCCTCCCAAAGACAGGTATTTAACTTGTGCTTTCAATCCCTGTAAAACAATGACTCAGAGTCTGAAAACTACTCCTGCACTCAGATGTAGATCTGGGAACAGGTAAGTGTCTAACGTGCTTGAAAAGACAGCCAGAGGAAGAGGAGATGAAGGTAGCTCCCAATACTCACTGAACAGTGCCGCTGCTGGGATGCGTGCTCAAGAAATGGGAAACGTGGGCTCCTACTACTCATCAGCCTGAAGAGATATACCCAGGTTCCTGGAAAACCCAGAGCTCCTGTAAGACCTGAAGCAGTCTGAGGTAGAAAAGTGGTGCCAGATACTCAACTGCAACCAACACTGTGGTGCCCCTGTCCAGGAACAGATCTTCAAAGTAAAGCCTAAGTAGATACTGTCTTTCAAGTACCTCAGCAGTTCCCAAACACACAGACCTTAGAAGTATATACAATCCTTAGGTCTGCTTCATGGGGTGAGGCTTTCAGCTTCTGTGCTCAAAAGAGGAGGACTGTAACATCTTCCGGAGTTTATTTGAAACCAGTGCTTCAAAGCTTTCATTTGCAATTACAAGTCCTAAAAACTTATTTTTTTGAAAAAAATTGTGGTTTTATTAGTTAAAAGATTACAAGTTCCAGGCCCAGTAGCAATGTTTTCAACTCTAGTAACTGTGAGTAAGAGTATTGTACCTGTAAAACTAGAAGTTAGTCTGGGGCATGTACATATTTCCATCTTGTTGAATGTCACTGTACAGCGAACTTCTTGACTTTTCAAGCAGCACACTCCTAGTTCCAGTCTCTGACAGCCATCAGCTGTGGTCATCTCAAAAGGCTGTTCCAGCGCGTATGGCTTCTTAACCACAGCGGTTGCTCCCTCAGCCATCCCACCAGTGGTAGAAACTTTGCCATCAGCACAGAGCCACACTTCATATGTTTAACGCACATTTTCAGTCACATTGAATCTGTCATTGCCCAAAACTATTTCCCCACACTGCCACACACAGCTCACAAAATGCTCTTGAGGCTTGTTTGCTGTTTCTGTCCCTTGATTTCTTGGTCAAGGGAGGCAAAGCACCCCTTCTTCCCCAGCTGCAATCATAACAGAGAGAAACTCCCTAAGTACAGACCGCACAAGGGGACCCCTTCCAAGAGCCAGTAAACGGGAGTCTCTAAAATACGATTTGGTGTACATCATTACCCTTGAACCTCCGTAATTAGACTACAACAACTGAACAAATACATGCCAACATTCTTTGGTTTTGGTTTTCTACACTAAATACTATGGCTTCTCAATCTCTTAACATAGGTCAACTAGTGAGAAACTACACAGCAATGAAATGGTTTCATTTGATCTTCTTTGGCAAGAATGGAATTTCTCCACAAAATTCTAAGTTTTCACAGTGGTTTTAATAGTCAATATACAGGATTGCCATGTAAAGTAAAAAAAAAAATAAATAATTAAATACTCATCTTGTGCTACTTTAAAATAATAAAAAGCAATCAAGCTGAGCTTCAAATGAAACCCCACATGGAGTACTGCGTTCAGCTCTGGGACACCCAGCACAAGAAGGACATGGACCTGTTGGAGTGAGTCCAGAGGAGGCCACAAAGATGATCAGAAGGCTGGAGCACCTCTCCTATGAAGACAGGCTGAGAGAGTTGGGAGTTGTTCAACCTGGAGAAGAGAAGGCTCTGGGGACACGTTATAGCAGCCTTCCAGTACCTAAAGGGGCCTGCCAGAAAGCTGGGGAGGGACTTTTTACAAGGACATGTAGTGATAGGACAAGCGGTAATGGCTTTAAACTGAGAGTGTGTAGATTTAGATTAGATATTAGGAAGAAATTCTTCACCGTGAGGGTGGTGAGGCAGTGGAACAGGTTGCCCAGAGAAGTTGTGGATCCCGCATCCCTAGAAGTGTTCAAGGCCAGGTTGGATGAGGCTTTGAGGAACCTGGTCTAGTAGAAGGTGTCCCTGCCCATGGCAGCGGTGTTGAAACTAGATGATCTTTAAGGTCCCTTCCAACCCAAACTATTCTATGATTCTATGTGACACCTGCCATTATAGTTTGGACTGTATTGGGTTTGTGTGGCAAGGTTTTGGTAGCAGAGAGTGCTACAGGGGTGGTTTCTGAAAGAAGCTGCTAGAAGCTTCCTCCATGTCTGGCAGAGCCAACACCAGCTGGCTCCAAGATGGACGCGCTGCTGCCCAGGGCTGAGTCCACCAGTGACAGGGGTAGTGCCTTGGGGATAACAGAGTTA
>NW_009629439.1:0-797 GCF_000690535.1 Cariama cristata
AGGGGGAGCAGGACAACAGTGTAGAAAGATGAGAGATTGAGGAAAAACACAAAGGACAGAGATATGGAGGAATAAACAAGAGAGGTGGGGAGCAGGCGAGAGAGATGGAAGAGAGAAGCAGGATGACATGACACAGACAAGACAAGGGGCAGAGAAAAATTCTAAAGTGATAGGGGAAAAGAAACATAGGCAAGAAATAGAAAGTAACAACAGGGAGCTGTCTGGAGGCAGACATAGAAAAGTTTAAAAAGAGACAAGGTACAATAAACACCAGCAAGAACTAGAACAGGGAGATAGAAAGAGGGAAATGTAGAAAGAAAATTTTTTAAGTGACCGGGTACAGGACAGAGAGGTAAGAATTAAGAATTGGAGACAGGGAGATGGATAGAGGGAGACATGGAAAGAAAATTTTGAAAGCAACAGGATACAAGAATCATATCCAAGAATTAAAAAATAGGTACATGGAGCTGCATACAGGGAGACGTAGGAAGAAAATTTTAAAAGGGACTGTGTTCAAGAAACATATACGAGAATTTAAAAAAACAGAGATGGAGAGGTAGAAAGAAATTTCAAAAGCAACGAGATACAAGAAAGAGAGGCAAGAATTTCAAAAATAGGGACAGGGAGCCTGATAGAACGAAACTGTGGTAGATTGACCTTGGCTGGCCACCAGGTGCGCAACAAGCTGCTCTGTTGCTCCCCCTCAACAAGGCAGGGGGACAAAATACAACAAAAAAGCTTATGGGTCACGATACGGATAAAGAGATGGCTTGCCAATTACTGTCACAGGCAAAACA
>NW_009629440.1:0-9403 GCF_000690535.1 Cariama cristata
GTTGCGCCAGGGGAGGTTCGGGCTGGATAATAGAAAGAACTCCTTCAATGTTAGAGTTGTTAAGCATTGGAATGGGCTCCCCAGGGAGGTGGTGGCGTCACGATCCCTGGAGGTGTTCAAAAAACGTTTAGATGTGGCACTTTGGCGGGCATGGTGGCATCAGGTATACGGTTGGACTAGATGATCTTTGAGGTCTCTTCCAACCATAATGATTCTATGATTCTATGTTGATTCGGTGTGAACTCTTACTGCTGTTTAAATAGCTGGTTTCTGATGCGGAATTCACGGACTCTTTGCACGACCAATATGATCAGAAGAAAGCCAACTTTATTAGCAAGCAGTAGCCCTTAATATACAGATTGCATTTTCTAAACATGCGATAGCTCAGCTTATGATTGGTGCCATGCATTGTCCACGCGCTCATCGGCTGTACATGATTTGCTAAGCGTTACTGTCCACACGGCTTAACTCCTCCCAACAACTCCTCCCCTAGATTCTGCTCCCATGACCTTGCTTCTCAAGCTTATCTATCTCCTGCCCCACAAGCTTACCTCCCTACATAACTCTCTCTGCGCTTTCCCACACTTTATCGCATTCTCAAAATACCCTCCAGCTTATTGCTAACATAAAATGATTCTACATGCGTTCAGATGGTCATGTAGTCCACATTCAGTGTGTCTGGGTTGCTCACAATATGTCCCTTGTCTTCCAGATATCCCACAGGTTTCTTAGTCACCATATGAAAAGATCAGTTAGGCTGCAGGGAAAAGGCTGTCCGGTTCTGAATTTCAGTTTCCTATAGCAGAAACTCTAGATGAGCATCCAGTCTGTGATCTACAAATATGTTTAGAAAGCTATATAAGGAAGTAAAATGAGCTCAGTGTTCGTGCACCTACATCTTTTCTGTTGCATCTTCCCCTCTATTTGTTTAGTGACTACTGGCTTAGTTCTGTTTTAAAGAAAAACAACACAGAAAATGAATTTTGTTTGAAATATCATTAGACTTACTTTAAGGTACTGAAAATTAATCTTAGTTTCATAATAATTTCCAAAGCTCATTTAGTAATAAATTTTAACCATACTTCTCAATTGTACAAAAGAGGCCATATTCTTACATGCATGTTCTGTGATCCATCAAATTTAATATACTGCTTATGATGCCTAGCATACACAGAAATATTTGCAGGATAAAGAAATATACTTTTATTTGCCTACAATGAATTGGATTTTTTTATGCTTGATCTTGCTTTTAAATTCCTTAGCTCCATTCCGCTTTGCGTGATCTCCTTTAATATGTGGAAAATCTTCGAATAAACCATGTCAGTTCAGTTAATGTGCCACTCATTTCTTCTCCTAATATCACTAATAATTATGTCCCTGATTCTGTCTCGTTCTCAGACAAATACTTTATACTTTACACAAACAGTCCTTCTAAAACAAAGGGACTGTTTGATACAACTGAACAATTCAGTATGCTGCATTGTGTTCTGAACTAGAGATTAGATTAATTAAGCTTTAGTTCTGTACTGTTTCCAGTTGTTCCCAATAAGACTGATGTATTAGCAAACCTACGCTCATGGAGAACTTTGAATTTTTAAAGGTCAAAGGTGTATTTACCCATGTTTGCTGCATGAGACAATTTTCAGTTAATTTCAAAAGGGCAAGATAGAGACAAAATTAAACATTAGGCTACGGTTAGGCATTACATTTACATTTATCTATATGATTTTACATTCATCTTTAATGCATGATAATGCTTTCCCTTCTAATTACCTTTCTGGCCACTTTTATGGCCCTTGTCAGAGTTATAGCTGGGTATCTTCTAATCATTAATGGGCTTTATCTTCACTCAGCACCTGAAAGGTAGGGACATAACAAGTTCTAAAACAATACAAATGGAGATAGAGTAGACCCTGACTTACAAGGTTGAATAACTTGTGCCACATAAGTGAGCTGCGATTTGAAAGTGTACATCTAGGAGACAATACTCTATCCTAGTCACTCATTTACACTGCACTTATTGGTTACTTAATTTGATCAAGGAAGTTATTGAATGGCAAGGTTTATTCCTTTGTTTGGTGATCAAAGTTTCATTATTGTCTTTGGTACCAACACATTTTTCTCTCTTAAAAGTAGGTGATTTATTTTACTAGGATTTTTAGTTGAAACTTTTAGATAGTAGTTGCCTGTATCTTATTTACATACTTCAAGCATCATCACTGCAATTTTTTCCTGGCATCTCCTTAGCCCTCTATGACTTTTCCAAAACAATTGCTAGTAGTTTAACAAATGTATTTTAAGTAATTCCCTTAAAAGTATGGGATGAGAAGTGGACAGGTCATCTTGAGTGTGTTTCATTTCCCAATACACTTTCTTTTTAATTAAAAACTTTATTGAAATGACTCTCTACCTATTTATAGCACTTTTCTCTGTTTGTCATACGTAATACTGAATTTAAAAGTATAGGACAGTAGGATACCTGGTTTAGATTCATTATTGATTTTTCTTCTTTATTTATATTGTCCAGTATTTCTGATTAAAAGTCCATCTTAATACTCCGGGTTTGGTTGCTTCCCCCCCGACCCCCAACACATATTACCCACTTAGAAAATGAGTCTATAAATTATTTTGATCCTGAGAGAAGTAAAAACAGCCATGACAACTGAGGAACATGTAGTTCAAAATAAACACCTGAACTTTCATGATAACTCTAAAACTTATTTGAGCCTTTGATCAAATATAAAAAACAGGAGGAATTCAGGGTATATTCAACATTTCTAAAACATTCATGGAGGGCCCCACATTCATTTTTGAATGGCTAGACATCAGATAAAAAAGAAAGGACCAAAGTCATAATGTTAGGGCTGCAAGGTAAAAAAACCCTAAATCAATCCACGTCCCCCAATGCTTTCAGCCTTTTTGAAGGAATTGTATTTACATGTAAGAACTATTTTTAAGAAGAAAATAAGAGCTCAACTGCTGGAAGACTGATTCATCTGCTAAAATCTTAGGAAAATCTCACCAAAAGAGGGGAAGAATGGAAAAATGAATGAATCTTTTCAAAGAGGATTTACCAGATCAGTACCAAAATGTGTTTTTTTAAATTTCATTTTAAAGGAGAGCTTTAATGTTGACAGTTATAATAGGTGCACTACATCAAAGACAGTAATGTTAGATATGTTCCATTTATATACATGTTTTTGGTAAAAAAATAAAACCTTGCTAATAATAAAACCTAAAGGTATGTGTCATAGGATAGGACTGTAAAATCCATAGTGTACTCAAGCTAGAAAACTGGTTATATGTGAAGATGAATGAAATATTAGTATGTTTCAACAGCTCTCAGGAAAACAAGGTCACTAAAGAGCAGACCTCAGCAACTCTACCCAATCTTGCCTTTCATAAAACATAAATAACAATTAACCGAGGAAGTGAATGAGGTCTAAACCACTTATATTAGTTGAAAGTAAAGGACAACACTTTTAAATACCATAGTGAAAATGCATCAAAATACCAAGATATGTGCTCTCCCTGAAAAATGTGGTTATTTGCAGTTTCAGGAGACCAGCCTGGGGACCGATCACAGTTTCAGGGCCAAATTCTGAATAAAATAATTTCTAAATAAACAGATATGGGTTAGAATGGGAAAAAATGGACCAAACATATTTTGAAAATTACCATAAGCAGAAGAAATGCTGAGTTGTGGAAAATCTAGAATGTCCAAAGTATGATCATTGGAATAGATAAGCTCCATTGCTGGCAAAAACCTTGCAGTTTCCGTGGACAGCTGTTTAGGTTGTACTTGCTTTGATCACAAAAGAAAGGATAACTTATGTTCCTATTTACTGTTGTCGCACTTTGGATTATACAAAACCTTGAAATTCTCATCTGTAAGAGATTTGTAGCACAGCAATGTAGTCATGAAGAGGCAGCGTAATCAGATAAAGTTGTCAGTTGTGCCTCATTAAGATGCACCTAATTACAGTATAAGCTTTCAGACACATCTTTTGGACGGTGTGGGAAATTCTCACCTCTGTTTCCTCTTTGGAAGAGCTAGCTGTGACTTTCAAGCCTGATGAAGATTCTCTGGTTTTCCTTTCCATTTCAATTAGAAGTCCTCATGAAATTTCCCACTCAGGATCAATCCAGGACTTTGGGACTGCTGGCCACCTGCCAGGCTGCCTTGTGAAAGCAATCTAAGTAATAGGTGACTTAAATCATAAATTGGCAAGAATTTCTATCAACAACTGGCATTGGGGAGGCTGTATGGATTTCTAAATTCTAAAGTGGTCAAAATTCTTCAGACTCTATTTCAGTATTTCCATCATGATACTCACCTTTAATGAAATGATAAGTGCATCTTTCACTCATTTGGCTAGGATTCATGCTTGTTGGTTTGACTCGCCTCTTCATTTTTCCATTATTTTCTTTTTTTTTGAACTGTGTCCTATCACTTAATGGTCCCTTTCATTTTATGTGCAGCAAGATCAATTTGAGGTCAAGTTTTGTCTTGCTGAGTTGAGCTGAAAACAAGTGATTTTGAACCGCATACTACTCTCTCCTTTTTAAAATTTTTATATATATATATATGGTTTCACATTCTGAAAACATAGGCTACCAGGGTTCATCAAAGTGGACAGATAAATCTTAGGATTTTATTCTTCGATTTGTTTCTTTCAAACCACAGACATCATTATGTTCAACCTTTAGATGAAGTTTAAATTAAGAAGTTACTGAGCAAAACAAGAAAAATACCACTGGTAGCTTTTGCAGGCTGCACTGTCAATGCAAATCTTTAACTGCGAGTCAAATAATATCTTTAACTGTGTATTTTTATAAAACAATGGTGCTTGATTTATAGTGGGTACAAACTATTTGCACAACTCCTATGTTACAGTGAGTCTTTATTCTCATCTCATCTATATTTATTGGAAATAGCATGTACCTCAAAGTTAATAGCGTTATTGGGTAAAAATAAACAAGAAACTAACAGTCAAAAAAATGAACCTCCATCCAATAAAACCTCAAGAAACAGTCAGTTTTATTAAAAGACTACTAAATTTGAGTGTAATTTATATTATGAGGCTTGTACGTAGCAGAGAAATGTGATCTTAATCTTTCAACAAAGGAGTTTTTTAATTTTTCTGGCACTGCATTGCTCTAGCAGCTCATCCTGAGTAGCTTGTCTTTTACTAAATCTAGGTGCTTTCCCTAGTCACTGAATTAAAACTCAGCTAATGAAAGAAAACCCTTTGTAAAGTTTTAATGAAATTTCCTTGGATCTCTGAGAGTAATGTGATAAGTTTACATGTCAATACCAACTGAGAGTTATTTTGTGTCTTAAGTTGAGAAGCTATTTCTCTGATGGGAGAATTATGACAGAAGAAACAGATTTACCCCAGCAGCCTAAACCAGGCTTTTAATTTCATAAATCTTAGGGGAAAAAAGAGAGGAAAAAGTGCCAGATTATGAAAACAGACTTGTGTAAACCTAATATGACTGGTGAGGATAAAACTAAGTTCACTGACATGTTGTGTTTGCTGCTATGAGATTAACAGACCTTGTGTAGGTCTGTAGCAATATGCAGGTAAATAAGTGTGAATTTTTATGCATTTTTTTTAAACTGACAAATAAAATACCTAGTATGAGCCCTCAGTTCTGTGTAGGTCACTTCTTGGTAGTATAAACATTGGGAATAAATCAAACACTATCTCACTGTGGGAAATTCTTTCAGACAAACAGATTAGACCAGTCCAAGGTATGTTATACAAACAATGGTGACACTAGAGAGCTCATAGGTCATGAGATAAACTTCGGATAAAATAGTACAAGAAAAGCTTAGTGTCCTTCCAGCCTGCAGATGCCAAAACATACAATGAAATGAAAATTTATCTGCATTAGATAAAACGAAAATAATTCAAAAACTCCAGTGAATCTGCACTCTTATAAAATATGTTAATTCTACATCTGCACAGTTTGCACTATATCAATTCTACTTAGATCCATTTCACTGTGAAGTGTTACGGTCTCCTTTTCCCATGTAAGCAATGAGGACTCTATATTCCTGTCTTTGACCTACTTTTCCTCTACCACTTATTAACTCTGGGTATTCCCATTAGCAAATGCATCTGTATCTTTCTGTGTTGTTTCTTAAGCAGCTTATATTTAATGCAAATCATTGTCTTTGCAGATCATTCAGGATCCACTGATACCATATACTTATCTCATTCACACAGAAAGTTTGCTTCTTGGTGCTTATGGTTTCATATGAGCATGTATACAGAAAAGGAATTCATTATCCTCTTCAAAACTTCCTAACAACTCTTCTTTGCTATTCTGACTACAAAAAGGGTAACAAAAAATCCAGATTTGGACAATTAGGCTGCTGCCTCTTGGTTATCTTGATTTTGTTATAATGAGCATAAAGAAATGGATATTCAAATTCAAAAGTAATCTAAAAGACATCTAATCCAAGTCAGATACTTGCACTCTAAAAGTAGTTATTTCTATGTTTTATTTTAATGAGGAC
Source organism: Cariama cristata (assembly GCF_000690535.1). Taxonomy (NCBI): domain Eukaryota; kingdom Metazoa; phylum Chordata; class Aves; order Cariamiformes; family Cariamidae; genus Cariama; species Cariama cristata. Next base: position 6,530 of record NW_009629440.1, read on the forward strand.
TTAGGGTGAGTTGATCAGACGTGTACAAATACTTGGTAGTTATGTACAGCTAAGTGAACCGAATCAGGGCTTTTTATGCAGATATAATTTTCTTTTGCACTGTCAAGCTGCCTGAGGTGTTTTCCTTTCTTTTTTCAAAACAACTTGCTCATCAGTCTGTGTTTATTCATCTGTGCTCTTTTAAACTGGAAACTCTTCATGGAAAGCACGGTCTTTTTATTTCATTTTGTACAGAACCAGCAGCATCATCAGTAGCTGAAAATTCGAGATGCAACACTGAAATAACGATCAGGGACAAATTCATGGTGGAGGGCCGAAATTATATACCAATAAATCTAAGTTCCAACATCTGAGACCTTTGCTGCTACTGGCTGTAACAGGCTTTATTTTTTTAAAAATTATTGAATGATAGATCTAGAGATTCCAGCAGACATGTAATAATCTGTAAACATGGCAAACACCACGGATTTATAACATTTCATGATTCAAATAATTCCAAGACTTACAAACTCAATTTCCTTATAGTTGCATAATTAATTTGTAATTCTGTATTTACACAATATGTAAGAGGCAATAACTTTTGCAAAGCAGCTTTTGAAAACCTGCAGTGAATAACAATATAATTTTGACTCAAACTGAACTCTAATTCGTATTGCTAAATTTGTGTCAGACACCTTTAAAAGAAAAGATGTACAGTGTTAAGGATAGTCTGTAGTATAATATTTTCTTTGTGAGAAGAAAGTGTAGACATGATTTTTGGAAGTAACATTTATAAACGTAATAAATGAAGAAATTATTGCCTAATCCAAATTAGAGATAGTAAAAATGCTTTGAACTTCCATGCAACCATGCATGAAAATGCAACAAAGATGTCATCGCTATGTGTACTTAGATATCTGTTTACTCTCTTTTGTGACAAAGAGCTGTACAGAGGGTGCTTGCTAATGAAAAGTATTTTGAAAACTATTAGATAAAATATTGATAAACACAACTATATAATTCTACTTTCCATTGAATTTGTATTGCTATTTTTCAATAAAAATTAGACATGAGTATTTGTTGCCGTATTTACTTCTGAATAACTTCTAGGAGAGATTTTTATAGGGAATGCTGGTGACACACAATAGATGTACATATAAACCAGATGTTAACAAATGAAACAGAACCTTGGAATAGAAGGAAAATTAAGAGAAGATTGGTTTAGATAAGGTTTGGGTGCCTACGGTCATTATTGATTTTTTTGTTAAGGGAGAGAGTGATACTGGACTGGCTGTTACACATTTCCTCCTCAGTTTTCTCCCACTTTAATGTTTCACAACTGCTTCAGAAGGAAGACTGGACTATAAATTTCAGTAACTATAATTTGAGAGATGTTCTGTAAGTCAGTGTTTCTGATGACATGAACTATCCCTATAAGCTTAATCGCTATTCCAAGTTGGACTCTTCCTGGCTCAGGTGGCATATCGATGCACAATTCTTCAAGTAGAAAAAGTGATCATTTTCTTATTCAGTCTTCATAGCCAGACATACTACTATTTTAGCAATAACTGTTTTTATGAAGCTTTTGAGAACATGCAGAGCAGAAATGCTGCAATATACATTTGTGGTTATTCCATATTTTTCTCTGTTTTAGTTCATTTAGCAGAATATTTCAAATACAGTTCTGGGAGGATGATTGTGATGTTTTCCTTATAACCAAAAATTTAGCTTCAACTTCCTCCTTTTTGTCAGAGATTTTCCAGATTACATACGGTTATTGCCTTACATCCATATTGCATAGTAACCAAATTCAATACAGTTAGTTAAATAAAATGATATTTTTATCAGAAAACTCATTTTTACTTTGTTTGCAGTAGGAAAAAATAAACCAAATAAGGTTTTTTCCAAGAGGAAACTTTTGACATTTAATGAATGTCAAAAATCTTTTGATATTTCACTAACCCAAGCAAAAGATTCTGTATGGAATCCATAGGGAAAAAGTGATGTTCTGTATGTTAGTTATTCTTTGTAACCTTCGTTTTGGTTAAGGTGTTAATTATGATGAAACTATAATTAAATTATTCTATCTTAGATAAGACTGCTATTATGAAAATATTCTTTACTCTTGAGCCAATAGATCAATAGATAGTACTTTATGGGAGAGGGAGTCAGCTATTTTCAGAAGAGATAGAAACAGTCTACTTGAAAGAATGAAAAGGTTTAAAAAAGATAATTTCAAAATATCTCATGACTCACAGAAAAAATACAGTATTTTATTCTCCTTTCATCTTTTGTGGAGGCTTTTATTATTCTTACACAACTGCAGAATGCTAATATTGGGGTTTTAGGCAGTTGGCTGGAAAGGGACCATATCTGCTTTGCCTAAATAAAGTCAAGTGAGAAGTGGGCGAGAAATACATTTAAATATACAAGTCATTAGGTTAAATTAGAGCATTACAACGACTACTCCAAAATAGACTGATTGCTGAAGGATCCAAAAGAGCTCTTGTCCCAGCTCTGAGATTATAGAAAGTTTCCTAATCTGACAGTATCTTTCTAAGGTCAGCCACACAAACCGATGCCTGGAATATTTTAGCAGTATGGGGCAAAGCAACCTCCAAGCAGCCAAACTGTGCCCCGGAGACTTAACAGTACAGAAACATATGCATTCTCTTCTATTGGTCAGGATTTAGTTAAAAGCCAAATGGACTGTATTTATTTATATCCAGTTTTACTGAAAATATCCTTGATTTTTTAAACAGATTTGTTTAGAGATCTAAATATGAGATATACGGGAAAACAAACTACATTTGTAACTCCTTTGTATAACTGACTTGTTTTATGCCCATATACTGCTTGCTTGTTTCCTTCCTTCCTTCCTTCCTGTCTCTCTTT
>NW_009629440.1:9434-42682 GCF_000690535.1 Cariama cristata
CCACCCCTCCTCCCCTCCCCAACCTCTTTAGTAGAAAATCATGTTAGCTAAATTCTCTTAATCTAATACTGGAATAAAAGTACAGTCAAAACTCAAGAGACTAATCCTGAACTGTTGAATTTGACGGGAGTCTTATAAGGAGTTTTGAGGAGACAATAAGTAAGTTCCATCAATACTGTCAAACTTATTAGAGACTGAATACTTACAACACTGCCTTCTACTTATTTATTTATGTATTTATTTAATTATTTTTCTGATTTGGGATTTTAAAAATGAGAAGTGGACATATGTTTCAAAGAGAAAACTTCATTTTCTTGTGTTATACACGTTTCAGTTGTTTACACAGTTTTTTTAAATGGGTTTCCTCTCTTGATCACACCTCATTCTCTATTGCTAAGATGTAAAAAACCTGCTTCAAGATCATTTTGTGCTGTTGTGTTACATTATTGCTTCATACATCAGTAAGCCATTTAAAAAAAGTTTATTTACATTTCTCATTACTGGTTAGAGAGCTCAAAGTTCTAGCAAATCTCTGACCGTACAGTGAAGCATAACTGAATGCTAACCCTGCATTCACTTTCCTTACTCACCAGCAGTTAAATATTAAAGACTCAGAAGACACATTTAAGTGAGGATAGGAGCTAGGCAAAGGTAACAGTGTAATAGCTCGTCAAAAGTTACAGTATTGATCAGCTGATTTAGGGTGATCTGCTGTTACATTTTGTACAGAAAAATTTAAAATTTCAAGAATTTCCATAAGGAAGGAAAGATCCTTAAGAAATATCCATGATTTAGGCTGTTATTCCTTCTTTTAAGTATTTAATTCCGCAACTCTAATGGAATATCAGATCAATGCTGATATTCTACTGAGACTGTTTAAGAAACAAGTTAGTAATCCTTTTTCACCATTACTTTTCAAATCTTTGCTAGGGTGAAAAGGTGTTGTAATACAGATAATACATTGCAGTACATGGAGTCCTTGTTACATGTTGTTAGGCTGAGAAAAGACACGAAACACTGGTTTGTATAGTGACATGAGAATAAAAATTCAGATTTCATTCTCTTCTCTGCTTTCAAGTCCCTCTGCAAGATTTTCTCTTAAAATGTAGGTGAGAGCTAAAAGATCCTGAGATAATAAATACAGTGTGGCTGTCACTGGTGAGTCACTATCACACAGTTCTTTCTCTTCGTCTACCAAGGCAGTTCCTTCCTTTGCACACATAAGCGGGGGTGGGGGGTGGGGGGGTGGAGCAAAAAACAAATGACATAATGTTTACTAATTTGATAAACAGTTATGTCATTTATGGATGGACTAATGGATTACAGAGTTAGTGGGACAGCTAAGGTATCAAACATAAGTACTCTGATTCTGTTTCCAAGTCCTTGGAAAAAGACTGTATTATCCATTGTTCTTACAGCTGAACAGTTTGCAAAGTGTCTTTCAGACTCTTTTACTTTTTCCTGAAATATGGCTTCAATTAATTCCTTGTGTGAATTCCTCAATAAAACAAATTTTTATTAAGCACATTCAAAAAATTAGTTTGCCCTCAGGTAGGAAGTAATAACAGGACAATGATCGCGGTTACTTGCTCCTTTCGTTACAGGGCAATGAAATCATTCCTAGATACCAAAGAAACTGTTCGTCACATGGGAACATACACATCTGTATATGTTCAAGTCTACCAAAAATAATGTTCATCTTACTGTACCTTAGATACCTTGCATCTTGGAATGCTATTGATTTAGTCTATCTGACCCTCAAAGTAAGAGGCGGGGGGTGGAATTTATAGCCATGGTAAGACTGATTCAAAAGAAACTGCTGCATGCGAACAGCTTTGGTTGCGTGCACCAAAATGGAATATGTCTTTAATATTCTGGGCAGAAATTTCAACTTGAATAAAACAAAACCTTGAGAAGCAGCAGCATGTAAATCATTCATGAATAGAGCTTCTATTTTCTTGTAACTTGTAGCTATTTACTGTAAATAGGGAATGATAATCTCTCATGTAATGTGATCATTGCCTAATTGTAATACAAAAGAGGTATCTTTCAGCATATTGGGCATAATGTTGAAATTCTGTAAAGCAAAACTGAGCTAAGCTAAAATCTCCCTCCGAGTAAATTGCTTGAAATGAAACATGGCTTAAGTGGGTATTCAGTTCTGAACAATATGAATGATCTGGAAGAAAAAAAATGTTATTTGAAGTATTTTTTCTTGGTAATGAAAAATTCACCAGTTAGTGATAAATAATAATGACAGGAAAATTACATAGTTTGAATGAATAAATGAGATCAGTATATGTATTTTAGTCACAAATAATTGATACAATGTTTCTCACAAAGCTAAATTTGATTTAGAATTGGTTTGGAGTTGAAAAGTGCTTTGGTATGCAATGGTGGTGAATGTCCAAGTACAAATAGCGTTACATTGCTGTACATGAGCTCTGTGATGTAACACCTCAAAGACTGTCTGGAAACCAAGACTTCTTGGGGCTTTCTTGGGAGATAGCAGTGGATATCAGGTAGAGTTTAAGAGAGGGTATCACTACTTTACATAACGTAAAGTTGAAAAAAACAGATGTGGTTCCCAAAGAAGCCACAAGAACAACTTAGGGCCTAATAAATTAACATTCAGATCTTAAGGCCATAGACATCCTATCTGGCAAAAGCAACAGAAAAGCATATGTAAGATAGTGTAGAGGAGCGCTGACCACAGCCCATTCAGATTTAAAGCAAGGGAAACTTTTGTACAGAAATATAACTACTGACTGGAACAGTTTCCCGAGAGAACTCACAACTTTAAAAACTCATAACAACTGAATCATAGAATTGTAGAAACATTTAGGTTGGAAAAGACCCTTAAGATCACCTAACCCAACTATAAATCTAACACTGCCAAGTCCACTACTAAACCATGTCCCTAACTGTCACATCTACATGTCTTTTAAATACCTCCAGAGATGGTGACTCCACCACTTCCCTGGGCAGCTTGTTCCAGGGCTTGATAACACTTTTGGTGAAGAAATTTTTCCTGATATCCAACCTAAACCTCCTCTGGCACAACTTGAGGCCATTTCCTCTTGTCTTATCACACTTGAGAAAAGACTATCTGTAGCAGCTGGCTCATGCCGCCGTCCCTTGCGGCAGAGTTGTTCTCGCTCGTGGTTTCCTCGGTGCCCAGCATCAGGCCCTGCCAAAAGAGACATGCAAACTGCTAAATGTATCTATAGAAGATGAAGTATAGTTAAAATAGAAATTACAGGTTTAGTGCCTAGATTACCAGGGGTGGCTCGTAGGCCTGTTTGTGCAGGAAGTCAAGCTAGCCAATCATACGAGTCCCTTTGATTTTAAAGATGAATAACTGCCAAAAATCCCAATTAACTTCAACAAGTGAAGCTTAGAACAGTACAACAGCTAACAATTATTCTAAGGAATATGTAGTTTCTTCCTCCCAAGTCAAGAAGAACAGATACTTGGTACACGTCGATTCAACACAGGAAGCTGGTATTTGTACTTTGTTCCCTAAGGCTTTTAGAAGCATTATTAAAATGTTAGCACTGCGACTATCTGGAAGAAACCATGTAATTCTTGTCCACTGAGAGTCAGCAAGGAATTGAGAAGCTTTCTTTTATTTCTGTGGAAATTTGATTCATAAGTGCAGAGTCAAATTTGAAAACCACAATCTGAGATTACGTATATTCCCCTAACTATACTTTAAATTAAGGGAGAGGATAGTCTAAAGAAGTATTTCTTCAACATTGTTGGTTCATCCTAACAGGTAAATCTGTTTGATGGTTCAGTTCAGTACCTGCATGTGGTTTTAGAATAGAATAGAATAGGAAATTAGAATAGAGTTTATAGGAAAAATTGTGCAGAATTTATTCAATTATGTAGAGACTCAAAATGAGGATAGTGGAGGTTAAAATGCAGAGTCCTTGTAGAGACTTGAGTTGTAGCGGCAGTTCCATGCTAAGGTACTGAGGACTATTTGCTTTTGCACTGAAAGGTGTTCATGAGTGTTCTAAGAGCCTGAACAACTTTTTTGGTGGTGAACACATGCTAGGGAAACAACGTACAACCAACCCTTCTCATGAATTAAATGAATCAGGGCTCACTATCTGGTCCTCAGAGCAGGTGTCACAGTGTGGCTCACAGCCACACAATTAAATTATTTTTGCTCCAAAAAACAAAGAGATCTTACTCATATCGATTACTGGGAACAGTTGCTGGGTTGCCCTGTCTTGCTAGATCCTTTTCAGGAAGAAAGGATCAAGAGTGTTTCAGGGAACGGGCTAATATCAAACATTATGGATGACTGTGATGGTGACTAAGCCTGTGCCCTATTTCTATCTCATATAGAAATAGCCTGAGTGTAGAGAGCCGTTCCTAGCCTTCTTGCAGATCCTATGCTTTTTCAAATCTGTGACGTATTTGCATGGCCTTGTAGTGACCATTGTTCTGTGACTTCCCAACAGTACTTCTTCCCACAGACATTTCTGTTCCCAGTCTGAGCAGGTCACTCTGGTCCAGTATGTCTGTAGTGAAGAGGGTCTGCAGAACATGACTGTGAGGGACATGGCTTTCACTGTGGATGGCTCCTGATATGTGCCATGGGATCAAGATCTAGCTTTGGCTTGCTGTTGGAAGTGGATAAATCAGGAATCAAGCTGGTGCTATGGAAGGTAAAGAGAGGTTCTGAAAGTGTGAACAAAACCATCAGCTTTTTGAGAGCGAGAAAATATAAAGGAGGATATTGACCTACAAGGCAGTACTCAAAAGGAAGAAAATAGAACTGCAAATTGAAGATGATCCAATTGGAACAGACCAGACACAAGATTAACCACCTGGAAAAACTAAGTGAACCTTAAGTTCACCTAAACTTAAATGAACACCTCAATTGTTTTTTCAGTAACCATGAATATGTCAGGCTGATACTCTGCCTGTTCATCACTCTGTGTCATGTGGCTAAGGCTTTTTATGCCCCAAAATCACTATCCTGTTTGTGGAACTGCAGGCTAAGTCATCACAATGCATGCATGCCTTAAGAAAATTAGCACACACCGATCATATCGTCACTCTCCATTTCATCTTTCAGTGGTTAGAAGTTCATTTACCCTTTCATCTGTTCAGGTTTTTAAAATCTGCAGTAGTTTTCAAACTCACTAAGTGAAGATGAGCTGGAGTTTGCTTCACTAGCAGCTTTTATTTCTATGTAAAATCCATCAGAAAAGTTTTTGTTTCCTTTATTATTTCTGTCTGTAATAGAGTGAGTTTCATTTAAACAGAAGATTAGCTTGGTAACTTCTTGGAATTTTGTTTTATGCTCATTTGTGACTACATATCTTCAGTTTCTTTATAGATGTTAGCCATGTGCTAGAATATTAATGTAAAAACTTTGGCGAATGTTTCAGAGATTTTTTAATTTTTCTTGTTAATAATAATAAAATTTTATATTTGTATTGCAGTAAGTGTTTCAAATATGTTTTTCTCTGTGTATCATATATATGTATAATGTAATATACAACAATACAAGTTATGGCTTGTTGGATCCTTAAAGGTTATGTGCATATTAACCCGACTTTAATTCATGCAAGTAGGCAGGACTGTACATTCAGACTTGAAAGAATACAGCCAAAATTTTCAGGCTATCTTTTTCTTTCTTTTTCTGAACATCCTGCCTGACCACTCACAGCTTCACCATAGGCATGAAGCTTGGGTATACGATCACGTGTTATTAGGAATATATAAAAAAGAGGCTTTGATAGCGGGGAGAGACTCAGACAATCAACTTGATAGGTAGAGGTAGATGTGTGTACAACGCATCTCACTCACTCGCATCACGCAGCCTACCTAAATCAGGTAGAGAAAAGTGTAGGCAAATGTTAATTTTGTCACTTCAAGGCTGAGGGCTAGGCCAGGACTTAGTTGCTACTGTCATGGGAAGAGACAAAGGACAAAGTTAGGAGGAGAACCACAAGAAGCATCATTTATATAGGGCTTGCTGTTCCTGCTGTCAGAGGCAAGGACAAAGGAGAGTAATGCTGCTGCCTTGACTCACTGGAACACCTTCCTCTCCATCCTTAGCAGTCACTACAGCGATGTGATCCTCTTGGTGTTTGCAGCAACAGAATCTCACTGAGCTACCCAAGGATATGCCAAAGGTGAAGAAGGCAGTAAAATCTCACCCATTTTGTTAGCCCTACAACTCTGATGCCAAAGACAATTGCCTCTTCTGTCCAGGGAGTCAGGCAATCTCAAATTCCTTCCTTTCTTGCAGTAGCAACAACCTAATCACATGATCATTTCTCAGATATGGGGGAATCATAAAATCACGCTACTACAAGCAAGAAACATTGGAAGGCCTTGGGTTCTCTTCGGGGCTTCATTTCCTTCCCTTCTTTTTGTCTGCAACAACACAGAAGTACAAGGCGCAGACTCTATGAGCAACAAGCAATACCACAGGTAGTTTACTTAGTGGCTGACTGAACATCTTTGGTGTTGTCTGTGGGAGCCACTGGTCAGTCCTTCATTTTCTCTTCACTCTCTTAACAAAGGGAAAACAAGAGGTAGAAAAACAGTGAAGTAGAACATTAATGCAAAATAAAGATTAATTTTCCCTCTGGGCTCAAATATGGAAAAAATCTAATCAAAACCTGTTGTTTCTGTTGATATGAATTTTGTTAATATTTCTTATATGTAATTTTTGCAAATACAGCAGAACATGCAGCTGGAGATGGGGTTCCAGTCAGTACTGCAAGTCTTTCTTGAGGACATAAAAGTCAGGTCCTTTGATTATCAGCAGTGACACCAGCACTTACTGCATCTTTTGTTGCCTCAGTTTCATCAGTGGAAGCCAAGATTTTGCCTATGTTAACAAAATACTCAGTATTTTATGTTTGATGAGTTTTAGGTTTGCTGAATGTGACTGTCTTCGAAGTTCAATGATTGTCATAAATGCAATTCTTTTCTTTCAAGACAGGAATAGATAATATGTAGTAATAACATTACTGAGGCAATTTTTGTTTAAGAGTGTAGGAAAATAAGGTTTGTTAAGGATTAACAGTTTCTAACACACTAACTAATTTTACTGGGGAAAAAAGTTTTTGGACACAGAAGACTTGCTGACAATCTGGTGTTACTAGGAGCCTATCTGGATTTGTATGTGCTTGTTCATTTTTATAGGTGTTCCAGTTTCTTTAACAAAATATATTATCTCTCCTTATAGACCTTACCTCTACATAAATGTACGTCAGTAGTCTTGGGCTAGGAATCTTAAAAGCATGTTGCACTTATCCACAAACCTGATGTGATAAAATCTAGCATATTCATATAAAAAGCAAAAACATTCACATATACAGATACTCACACAATCTTTTCTCTGTAGTTACATCATGAAGAAGCAATATAACTCATTGCTTTGTAGACTGTTTTTAGATATTTACCTTCCTTTGTTTCTTCTATGTTTAGGTACCTGTCCCATAAGACAGTGTTAAAGCTGCTAGAGTACCTTAACTCTCTGTTTCTTACTGATACACTTTTGGATGTCTTTGGTGTGCAATTATACTGAATTTCATGGATTTAAAATGCTTGGTTTCATAACAATTACAACACTATTGGGATTTTGCTCTTAAAGCTGGGGATATGTATCATTATTTTAATTCCACTTGTTTCAATATGCCCTATTATGTAAAAAAATATAAAATGACTGAACTAGAACCCCAGAGAGAAAGCCATCATGCAAAACTTCTAATAAACTGAAGGTAATGAATTATTAGTTCTCAGGAAACTTATTCCATACGAAACCAGTAAGTGCCACAAGTTGAATGTCGAGTCTGAAAGTTAGGTTTGTCTATATTTATCACACAAAAGTAAAAGATTGAATTGATGATTGAAAATAAAGAAAATTCAATCTTACCTAAGGAAGCATGAGCAGATCCCGAGCAGCTGTATACTGAGTTTTCAATTTCTTGCCCATTCCCTTTAACTCTCTGCCTGTGTTTTGCTTTAATTGATCTACATTTCCAATGCTTTTGTAAGAGGACCAGTAAACTGCATCTTCAGCAATCAGCAATCTATTCAGGCTAGGAAAGTTTGTGATTGTTTTAAAATACTGCATAGACAAAGTATTTCCCGTTAAGTGAAAGCCTATTTTCCCTTTCTATATAAATCTATGACTATTGACCATCTCATAAAGACTTCTACCATATTAAATACAACCATGACAGTCCACCAACTGAGTAATCCATTATTTTGTAACACCAGTCTGTGCTCTGGGGATGAATTTATTGAACTTTAAAACAGAATGTCATCAACAATCCATTTCATCTAGCTGCATAACACCCTTCTACCAATCACCCAGTGAAGCTGTCCTATTTCACTTATCCTGTCCCATTCAATGAACTGTAAGTACATTTTTGCCTAATGATAAGGGCACTGGGGGCCATATATAATTCAAAGGCTGCTTGAAATGCATCAGCCAACTGTCCTGATATGTTAATGCACTCACTAGGGGTTTTCATTTGATGTCTAACGTAAATCCATGTTTGTAAGCTTCAGCATTATTATCATTATTGTAAAAGAAGATAAAAATGAAGCAGCAGCACTATACTAATGACACCTGAGAACGGGAGTTGCATGCTATGAAAGTTAGTTTATACAGTTCCCAAGTGCAAGAATGAATGAACTTTTGCATAGCATTTTGAAAGCACAAAGGAATACTGTAGTAAGCTTTTCTTTAACCTAGGTATCTACCTCTAAAAAATTAGCTACCTAGTTACCAGAAATACAGGCTATCTTGAGAAAAGAAGACTCTCTCACAGTGGGTGATATTCAGTCATTTCACATGGTGCAGCAACACAAAGCATAATGTATTTCAGAAAATTTAATTTAATTATAAACTACTATTCAGACTGCCAGATGAAAAAAATCTCTGATGCCTTTTGCATGTACAAAAAGGAAAGAATGAAAAATCTACCTTGCCATAAATTTAGGTCAATCAATATTTTACAGTCTTTTCTTAAGCTAGCCAAGATCTTAGTCACTAATGAAACCAGTAAACAGACTATCACTTTATTAAAGTAAATTGAAAATCTCAAATGTTGGTTAAATTAAATCTATCTGTTGATATTCAGTGACCAGTACAAAATTTTACAAAGTGCTTTATGAGGCAAATGGTAGATTAATTAAATGCAGAGCCAAAAATAGCTAGAAACACTGCTTCTGTCTCCACCTCAGACTCCAATTCTGTGATTTATTTAGCCCAGCTGGTGTTCCCCATCTATCAGAGCTTTGTTTGGCCTCCATGTAGATGCAGGATTTTGCTGATCAGAACAGTTGCAAACTTGAGAGCTCAGATGTATTATCCTTGTAAAAGGAGGAATAGGCATAAAGGTCCCTTAAACTCTGCAACAGTCTAGCCTAGTTCTAGTTGTCAAGGTTTTGCTTTTTCTTACAATCTTCACAGAGCCAATTCTCGCAAAGAAGCTTACAAGTGCATTGACTGGTAGCTGAACCCCTTCCCAAGGTCATATGCTTCCACAGGTAAGGCACATTACTATGCTCCTTCGCATGCTCCATGCCATACGCAAAGTGATAGGACAGCTGGTGCAAGCCTTCAACAAAATTCAGGCTCAGTCAGCTGAATTTTTTAGAGGTGATGATATTGTTGATACAAGGCAAAGAAAACACTTTTTTTTTTTTCCTTCAGCTGGCTCTACTATGTTCTAAGTTAGGAGTCCTTGAGAAAAATTGCAAGTATTTCCTTTAAGACTTTGAATTTCTAAGATTTTTTTATTTATCTCCTTTAATGAATATGCACTTATGTCTGGAATTTGTGTAGGTTTATTAACTCTGAACTCTGACTGTTGCATTACACAAACTCTCCCAGGAGGTCCAACTAACCTGTAAGTGGGAAGCATTTGCTTGTCCAGTGAGTATTAAAAAAGACTTCTTGCATGCTGTGTTTCTTCTAGTGTTCTTAAACCTACAAATGAAATAAGAGAAAAATAAGCTATGTGATAAATAATACTAAGAACTACCAAATTGCTAGAACAAACTAAAAGAGTTAGCAACGCTGATTATGCATCAGCAAACAACATTTTAGCCACAGAATCACAAAAGCAAAGAACAGTTGAGGTTGAAAGGGATCTTTGGTGATTATCTAGTGCAACCCTCCTCCTCAAAGCAGGGTCAGCTAGGGTAGATTGCTCAGGAATTTGTCCATGTGGGTTTTGAATATCTCCAAGTAGATTCTAGAGCCTATTTGGGCAACTTGTCCCAGTGTTCAACCACTTTTACAATAGAAAAGATTTTTATTTTGTTCAGATAGAATTTTCTGTCTTTCAGATTGTGTCTGTTGCCTCTTGTCCTGTCACTGAACACCACTGAAATGAGTTTGCTTCTGTCTTCTTCTTTGTAGTTTTGCTGTCTTTGTGACTTGAGTTACTGTTTGGGTATTTAAAATGAAGTGTGATCAAAATGATTTTCTGGATGTAAACTACATGGGATATTTGGATTGTGCTTGTAGGTATCTTGAGTGATTTTGAAAAAACTGCATAAAGAATACATAACATTACTTGTAACCAGGGCTAAATTTGTGGTTGCTCAGAATTTTTTGGGGACAGTATCTTTTTGGGGGACAACAGTAAAGTTATTCTGCCTTCAAAAAGAATCTGTTCATATGTAGTTGCATTTCAGAGCCCACTTCAGTGCAGAATAAGACTCATTATGTTGTACTTTAAAATAAGCATGCAGAATGATTCATAAGGCTATAGGACATAAATTGCAATTTGGAATTAAATGACTGATTATTCAATGGTCAACTGAAAATTGTCTTCAAATAAAACTTAAAATTGCTTTTAAGGGAGAAAAAAAAATCTGATCATGAAAGTTAAAAACAAACAAGCAAACAAGAAACTCAGAAATCCCCAAACCCAATATACCTGTAGAAATTTTCATGCAGTTAAACTTCAACTCTTTTATTTCTATTAATGTCTCTCTGAATCAAGATTGTCACCTAAGCAAGATGTGTTCACCAAATCAGTAGCATCTGAAGTTTTAAATATTTCCCACTATTATTTTAGGCTTGTAACAAGCAAACATTTTTCATGATAGTAAAATAGAACAGCCTAGCCACTTCTGAGGATCTCTCCTTATGCACTACCAGAAAACAGCTGATCTGCAGTTGCAAAAGGAATTGTACAAACTCTTATCACATAACAAATTAACTTTTATTTATGTCACATTGTATCTTCAAAGTCTCTGGCATGTTCTGGAGTGAAATGCTCAGTGAGGTTCTCCCACCGGTATCCCGTGAAGCACAATCCCTTCTGCAGTTTCTGGCAGAGGATGCGAGATAGACAAAGTGGAGGTATGAGAGGATGAGGAAGGAGAAAAGAAGGGCGGGCAAAAAGACACAGATGGTGAAACTAGGGCAAAGATTCATCTGTCCTTTACTGAGCAGTAGTTTGCCTCTCTGAGCTGGCCTTAGTACGACTTAGTTTGAGGTTGCGTGCAGGCTATGAGGGATGCCAGAAAGACAGATTAAAGAAGGGAGGGATAGCATGACAGCAGAGTCTTTGAGCCTTCTAGCTGAGATCCACAGATATGAGCGAGGACTTTGCAGTGAACTAGTGCTATAAATCCCACTACCTGAGCTGACCCAGCTGTAAATGAACACCTGCCTGGGCTAGGGACTCAAAGACAGCTGAATGTGATGCTAACCTTACTGCTCCTGGTGTGCTGTTGGCTACTGAAGCTTATGCATCTTAATCATGCATCCTTGGCCAACAGCAGCCAGTGGATTTTTGACCACGCCATTCCCAATCCGCTTCACATTTAGCATTTGGATCCAGAGACGTGTTGAAAAGATACTTCCTAACTATGTCAAACAGTTGGAACACGCCTTTCTTGTCTATGTGCAGACAGAAACAAAGGCAAATTCTTTCCTAAATAGAGAGCCCACAGTTCTATGGCTGATTATTCAATTCTGTAAGCAAAAATCGTTCATCATAAGTTCTCCTCCTTATTGATCCAGTTCCAACTAAATATAATAGGTATATTTCTACTGAATTTAATGGAACTCAGATTAAATTTCTGGGAATAGCTCATCTGATCAAGCAGCATAAAAAATGGAATTTGGTTTCCAGCCACAGCTACCAAAGCAGCTTAATTTTAAGATATTGAGGATCACATACAAAATATTCATGTATGTGCCAGGTACTTTTGGGCTAGAAGTACATTTGAAGAGAAAATTGCAATCTGCTAGCAGTCATTCCACTGCAGGAAAAGGAGGCTACCTTCATCAAGTATGTTATTTGCTGTGAATTATTCACTCTGCAATGTTACCATGGTTACAGCCGTATTACTTATCTTCACATCATTATTATTTTCTTTTTAGTCATTATGGCTACACTGTAAATAGTATTTTATTTTTTCTGAACATGCCATTTGCAACACGAATAAAAAACAAGGCTCACAAGAACATCAATATTGATATTATATGCAAAGTGGCTTTGGCATTGACATTAATGTTCCTCTGCATAAGTGCAGCATGACATTCATATAAAGCAACCGATCAACATTATTTTGCTGCTTTTGATTTCCATATTGATGTCAATGCATAAGGTAACTAATGAAGGCATCATAAAAATAATATCAGCTCTTGCATTGCCACCATTGCAGTGTACATTACCATTATTGTAAAATATTGTTTTGAGGTAGAATCACAGCCAGCTGTAATAGAATAAATGTATCTCATGAGAATATTAATGAGTTTTGAAAAAAACAAAACAAAACAAAAAATGTCTATACCAAAACTAGTGGGCTTTTTCAGTTAATTCCACATTTCTATTAATTTTTGCTGATTGTTTGCTAGTATAATGACCTCTTGCAGGTTGATAAATTAGCTTATTCTTCAATAGTGAATGACTAGTCAACCAGAGATTTTGCAGTTCTTTGGGAGACAAAGAAAACAAATATTGAATATATATTTTCTCCATTGAAAAAGGTTTTTTTCCCTGGAAAAAAGGAAGTCAGGATCCACCTCTTTATACAGATCTCTGAGTTGAGACAATAAAAGTCTTAATGTAAAATACACTAAGATGCTGAAATCACTACCAAAATTGCTAGAAATGTTTTGAATGCTGGATATTTTATAATCTCATTGAGTAGTTTTTATCCACAGATATCTAAGGCAGGATCTTTCTGACTTCTTTTAACTACCTATGTGTAATCAGATGAAGTCGATGTTAGATACCTAGATAACTTAGACTGTCTTTATGGGCAGTGGAGAGGAAGGATCACACTTGGGTATGTATTTATGTATCCTAAAGCAGGTGCCTAAAATGTGTCAGATGAATTGCATGGTAAAAATATTTATCTCTATCAAATAAATAGCTAAGATATAAATGGCTGAAGTGAAATGAGACTAATCCTACCTACAAAATCTGCCTGTTCATCATGAAGCTGTTATTCTCTCATTTTTTTCATTTGTCTTAGATCAAAGTTTTAAAATCACCATTTCATTGTTACAATCTCATATACTGGTTTTTTACTGGTAGCACATCAATGCTTTTCTTAAAGTCCATACCTATCTTTTTTATTTACTCATATTACCAAGTCTGCGAAGATTTGAATCCATTTTGAAGATTATGATTAACCAACAGCAAATTTGATGTCTGTGTAGCAGGTCCATGCTACTTAATCTTGCTTCTGTAATTCTGATTTATCAAAAAGTTTCAGACGAAGCCTCGTGTATAGCATTCAATAACACAGTTGCACAAATATAGTATAGATTACAGAGATACAAGTCTCCAAAACTCTTATTACAACTCCCAAAGTCCTCCCTTTGACAAACTTTATATTGATCTTTTTTTCCTGTAGATTCAGGAAGTAGGTCCAGGAGCATAAAATGAAGGAACTTCAAAAAAAGTGATGATGGGAATAATGGACCTCAAATTTCTTCTCATTAATACATTAACCTTTGGGTGGACACTGTTTGTTATTTGCATTTACAAATAGAGTAAGGGAGGGATCTAAGGAGACAAGCGAATTTTACCACATATAATGCTTCACTATTAGTTCAGAAAAAACCCACAAGGCTGAAGATGACTCAAGTAAACCTTAGTTTTAGGCCTTCACTTTAAAGGCTGTAGAGCAAAGTTGAAAATCTTTCCCAAAGATTATTCATATCCCACACTGGGAAGAGATTTTATTCTATCCACATCTCTGATTGAGTTTCAAACAGCTGCTTTACTTTGAGAAATCAGGAGTAGAAACCAGATACTACTCAAAAAACAAAAATAAATTAAAAAATTAGGCACTGCCTGCCTGCCATTACTTGCTCTGTAGAGAAAATAAAATTTTCTAGTGTTTTTTTTTTGTCAGCACTGCTCACCAACCAAAGTATTAACTCCTTGCCTATATTAATGTGGATTTTCACATTGTTGCCCTCCCTGGTAATGTATTGGTGTTCCTGAGAAGAATTTTTTCTGGATGCGTGCACCAGAGCTTTGGTTCATTGTAGGCCATCTGGAAACCATCTAATATAGTTTGATTTCTGAGAGGCTGTACAGCCTAAATAGTTATCAGTGGTGACATTTCATGGGCTTGATGTTTTCCTTTCTTTAGGAGTTCTCACACAGGTTTTTCAGTGATTAATAAGTTATAGGTGTGTTATAGCCCTGAGCAGTTGTCCTCTGAAACGTTCAGAAGTACAGGTGGTGACAAGGATTTATCTTTTAACATGTATAGCACAGCTGTATATCAGTAAGTAGGTCAAGGTACACAAGCTGCTGGATGTGGTGATCAGCAGTAATCACCAGTGGTCCCTCAGAGGGGATGTTCAGTGCATACATGTGCATTTCACTTGCTGCAGACGTTGTCATTGTTCTTGATACATCCACATAGATCCAAACCTTACCCTTTCATTTCCATACTCTTCTCATGCTAGAACAAAATGTAGCTGTGATAACTTCTATTCTGGAAATTAAAGCAATCTGCTCTCTATGTATTTCCATTCAAGAGTAAAGAATGGGCAAGACTGATAGATATTTGACAGAGTGAAGAGTGTTTTCCCTCTGGTTTTCTTGTTTTCTGATGCAATTTGGGAAGCTACAGTCTAATATCAGATTCTAAATTCATGGTAACTACACAGCCAAATAAAGCAATGTTTAGATTGCCTGTAATTCAGACCTCCTAGGAGATCATCCTTTCTTCCATATGTAGAGTGGTCAGAATGATTTTGTATGTGAATATTTAATGGGAGTTCCTCTGTATCTTCCTTTTAATATATTTTCTAGCTTACAAAGTGCTAGCACATTAATTCTACACTTCTATCTATTTTAGAATGCATTTGACACTTCCCAAGGAGGTTATGGTAACTCACAGTAGTGCTTTTTGGTCACCGTCTGTGAACGCAGGTTTGCGAACCTTAGGTCTTTTGTTCTGGTGAATTAAACACCATCAGGGCATGCCTCCAGCTACTGGAACTTTCTTATTTAAATTGTTAAATTATTCAAATGGTTCAACTGTTAAATGGTTAAATTATTTAAAGGGGGTTGGCAAGAGTCAGCTAGCACTTTCCAAATGCATCCCAAGCAGAGTTTTGGAATTAACTCAGTCTGGAGACTCTTTCCAAAAGTAGGTCGGAAGTGGTCATCCTGTGTTAGGAGGCTGAGATAAAGTTTAGTAGTAGAGGTTAAGCCTGTGTGTCTCTTGTAAACCCATAAACCAACTCATTTTCAAAATTGTCTCAGCTGTTTCAGTAACTAAATGATCTAACTCTATTTTCCTTATTAACATTTTGAAATATATTTATTTAAATTTACTTTTTCCTCAGAATTCAGCAATTAAACCCGTTTCTAGAACATATATCTGCTATTACAATGGAGCATATTCACTTAAAAATGCAAGAAGCTGTGGCAACAACTAGTAATTGAAGTTCTACTTGATTGAGATTATGACTTAGGAAGATAAATACATAAAATACAATATAGAAAGGGACATAAACATGGTAGAATATGTTTTAATAAATTATGCAGGAATATTCCTGGGAATTTTCTTTCACCACCTGCTCAGCTATGGTGACAACATAAATATATATTGCAAGTTTAAGGACAATGCAATCAGTATTATGAAAGTACAGGATATATACTTGATTACTTCTTGCTTTTGAAGAAAGGTTTTATCACGGGATCTGAAACTGCAAGTGAAACTATTTTTGGAGTTACTTGGTATAATTATTGAATCATTTACAGGAACATGTAATTACTCTGCAGTACATCACCTTTAATAGACAGGTTTGTTTTTTTTCACTCGCCAGAGGTCTGATCCTGTATGCCTGAAATGCCTGAAATGAAAGAATGATCATTGGATCAGACCATAATATAGCAAATCTTTTTCTAAAATGTCTTCTGAATAAATCTATTTATGCCAAGTTTATTTCAATAATTGGTAATCAAATAAAAGTAAATATAAAATTAAATCAAAAAGTAAATATAAGATAAAAAATGAAAATAAAATCCAAAGGTTGGCACAAATTTTAAACATACTGAGTTTGACTTGATAGGTTTTGATATTTTTTTTTTCCTGCGTCATTACATTTGCATACACTACATTATTAGACAGAACTGATGTCTTCTGTGAAGGAGAAGTGATAGAGGAACATTGTCATACATTCAAATCAGATGACTCTGTCTCAGGACAACAGTTTTATTCATTCTTTTGCTACTGGATGTCCTAGATAGGTAGCTTATTCACCTCATGCTACCATTTAACCATGTGCAGAACTGATGTCATGGAGTCATACTTCACAGAGGTACAGTCTGATTTTTACTGAAGAGGTTTTCTTTTGGGAGCTTTCAGTAAGTGGTCATGCCATGGGATTATTCAGACACTTAACAGCACTCTACAGCTTATGTTTCAGGCTCCACTTCTTCACTTTTAGTGCTGTTTTAGAAATGCACGCTGCTTTGTGCTGTCATATTTATCTTACATTCTTTATATTTCAACAACTTATCCATTGAATGTGCACACCTCATCACCATTAAAATCTCAAAGGTTTTACCTTTGGAGACAGCACAGCATCCTTAGATCTTGGAATTAAAATCTTCTTGAGTAAATAGTGAGAGATATTTTCACAGACTGTCTTCAAAATTTGTAAACCACAGTTGCCTGCAAGGCACCTATATTACAGCTATGCAGAATTTTTGGGGGACTGGAAATAAGACCTCTGGGTTTAACAGGAAAACCAGCTGTCACAGAGTAAAACTCAAAATAAGTAAAAAATACTGTTCTATATCTGGTCCTGTAATTCCAGTTTAGCAGTGGAATACTTGTCCTGCTATTTATTTGCATGGTGCATAAGCACTATGCGTTTACCTCAGCAGTTAGCCGAATTACTTATGTTGCGTAGAGAGGAGATACGGCCTGAGGCAAAAGTCTGGATGTGCACATCGTAGTGATGGGTGGACTCCCTTATTCCTGTATTTTGTTCTGTAATTCCTCCTCTTGGTTTCAGTGAAAATGTCATTGCTGTTAGAAAAGCAGAAACACTATGGTTCTTTGGGTTTTGGTTCTGCCTTACTTATCTGCAACACATATTCCTCAAAAATAGGACAACTACTAGTCATTGCCTCTTCTTTCTGTCCTTATGGAAGACGCTGGTACAGAGAAAGGCAGAAATATCTGGTCACAAACTCAGCCTCCTGGGAAACTCCCTGAATTGCATTCAACCCACAGCAATTGTTAAAGTAATGTAATTTGTTTGGGATAAATATTATGAGGTTCAGCTAGACCGCTGCACTGTTTCAGGGAATGAGAAACATGTACACTACTCAGGGGTACACATTCATTTTCCTATATAAGTGCAAAACTCTGTTGGGAGCAGGAGTTTCAGGGTACAGGCCCCTCTGGAAAATCTGCATTTCTCAGAATGGCATTAATCAGTGCTGAAATATTAATATGCAGATTTTATAGGTTGCTCAGGCACCACTGTAGTACTCTACTTTACTTATAGTATGAACACTTTAAAGCTTCAAAAGCTGGGACCCATAACCATTACCCACAGTCATGTCACCTTCTCAATGAAATCTGGAGGGGTGGGGTGGAAAGGGAATAATATTTTTTATGAACAAAATTTATATTGTGTGTCAGGAAGGTATTATAAGCACGTGATGAATAATTGGCATAATTTGTAACTTTTATAACAAGGTGACTTCTGGACACTAGCATAAATGAGATAATTTGTCATTGCAGTAAGTCTGTCCCATATAAACATTACTGTTAATAATGCTGATGCTGGTTGGCTGAAGGAAATAAGCTTTTCAATGAGTTCAAACATAAATTTTATTGATGAAAACTGCAATACAAAAATCACGATTTTGTCCTTTAAATGTTACATTTCTTTTAATGAATTTTCTAACTCTTTATAACTGTGCTGGGCCTGGTCTTAATATACCTAGTCATGCAAAAAGTCTATCCTGCTGTCCAGACAGGTGCAGAACTCAGATGGGTGTTACTAGGATTTTCTCATTTGCAGTAAATGAGAACAGGCCTTAAAATCAAAAGGTGAATTCAACATTCATGTTTGAAAGGTCTAATGTGTGCCTCCTCTTCCTTTCACTACGATTAGCAAAAAATGATGCTCAGAAAAAGAAAGCAAAAAACCCTACCATTTCTACAGGGTCATCTGCATTTGATTGTCAATTGTTTAATTGTTAACTACATATTCTACCTCAGGAAACAAATCTTATCACAACACATTGAGAGAGAAAACCTGTATGTGAAAGCATTTAAATGTTTGAAATGTACCTTCCTTTCAGTGGTCCTAGCTATATTAAATTCTTTTAACCATGCTTTTCACTACTGCAAATAAACTAAAACAGAGGGTAAGCAGAACAAAACTCTGCTTTCAGAGACAACAGTGTAAATTCAGAGCGAAATGTATTGATAGTGGCATTGCTGTAGATTTATTTCTACTCACTACAAGTGGAATATAGCTATCTGTTACGGTCAGATCCTGTTTCAGTTTTGATAGTGGGAAAGCTCCTTTGACAACAACTGAAATAGGTTGTGCTTTTAAATGCATGGGTAGTACTATCCAGCTGCTTCTGTTTAGTCTCCTGTGCTAATACAGCATCAAACCCATTTATGTGGTGAAAAGACAGGCTTACTGGAGGGTTGGTGCCAAACAAAGACAAATGACACCCTGACATAATCTGAAAATGCATGAACTTCTCAATAGCTTTTAAATTGGTACAGAGAATATGAAGCTTCTGTTATCTCACTTCCATTTACTTTAGTTCCTGGACTTCTTGAGTCACCAAGTGAAAGGTATGGATAAGACGTATGTTATTATTCTATGGAGCACTTCTCAAACCAGTTTTTTTTAAGGTATTGTAAGATTAGACTCATTAGTAACTGTGTAGTCTGTAAGGCTTGCGTAGGTTCTTATACCACACTTTTAATATATCTGTGTACTGAATTAAACAGGACTAACATCTGTCTTCTGTTTGCTGCCTTGTCTTCTCCTTGGGGGAAAATGAGCGGAGCGGTGTGTTTAGTTTGAAAGATATCCAGGGGAATAATAGGTTTGGGCTAGCACAGATGAGGAAGCAGAGAGCAGCATTCATCTTGAAGGGAAGGTCGTGAGGTATCTGAGGGTCCTTGATTTCCCTGGGAGACCATTCTGCAATATTAGACCAAACTCACAGAAGTCCGCACCAATAACTTTTTAATACAGAAAATTTTTTGGTGTCAAAGGAAAAAAATTGATTTTCTGTTGCCTTTCTCACTGTACTTAAATCAGTGTTTTGGTCCCCTAAATATGAGGATCAACTGAGATCTTGAAGATAAGGGCACTTTTGGAACTTTTTTCTTTGGATGCACTGAGTCAGGAGCTGGGGTTTGTTCTTAGGGCCATGGTCAGTGAAGATGCATGGTACTGGCTGGAGTCTGGTATGTGCCGAAGACCACAAACCTGAGTGTGCAGCCTTACTCTAGTTCAATTTCACAATGATAAAAGTGAAGTGATGAACACTAGATCACTGCTTCCTGGTGGAAACAGCAGGGATTGGGAGTGCTGAAAAAATTGCTCGGGGTGGTCCCCTAGCCTTTCCCATCAATGAGAAATTGAGGAACAATCATGGAGCATAGACTGACCTGGCAATTTGAAGATATATCCTTCCCACTGCAAATGAACATAAGCATGGCTTCTGAATCTCTGGCTATTTTCTCTGTCATCAACATAATTCAAGCCTTCTTTTCATTCATCTTCAATTGGTATCCTTAGTCAGATGATCCTCTCCAAGTGATTTGCTGATAGCAACAGTCTTCTGTGGTGAAAGATAAGTTACAATAATAAACAATGGTAACATCAATAAAAGCTATTCCATGACCTAAGTTTTGAACAACGAAAAACTAACTGATGTTCACTATTTTATAGCAGAATGGCAGATACGACAACAATGAGAATCTATGGAGATGTTCTTCTGTCACTTGGAAAATAAACTATTCTTTCTGCTGTATTCAACTGGATTAACTACTTGACTAGCTGAAGAGTCATATCTAAAACGTCATCTGATTCTATAAAGTGAATTTAAACACAAGCAAATTCTCATTTAAATTTTATGAGATAACTTACCCACCTGAAGATATGTACCCGCTTAAACTCCTTGCTAAAGCACGGGATAAAACATGGCTAGCAAGTACCAGCTATTGATATGGAATACCAAATACTTGTGGAGAACTTAGGGACTACAGAGTTAAGGTATTCCCTAAAATAATTATAGCAAATTATATATTTTCTGTAATCATGACTGCTTTCATATTCCCTGAGCATGAAAGTCTGAATCTGTCAATTTTCATAATTAGTTGTGATTATATGCATCTTTTTTTCCCTTTTTTTTTTTTTAAATCAAACCTTGTCAGTTTGTAAGAAATACCAAACCACATGAGTTGTATACACTAGATAGCACAGGGATGAGGGGCTACGTCTGTCTCTACAAATAGCACCTGGAAGAAAAGGTTAGGAATGAGACAATGCTGGGTCTTCTAGTGACACTGGTGCCTTAGGGCTCAGCCTAGCCAATGAATAGTAGTCTTATATATGTGCAGCAGTACAAGAAATTGAGATACACGCAAATAGCATTTCCTAAGGCCAGATCAAGGCCAGAAAAGGGCACATCCTGAGCTGAAGTGAATAGAAGGACAAGTGAAAGAGGACAAGAAAATACCCGTTGAGTAATCTAGGACAGTGTAGTTCTCAGCAGTGACACCAGAGGCACTACTCCCCCCACATTGTGATTTGAAGGAGACATTTCTCAGGTTTCTCTTTTGCCCAGATAAGCTAAAATTTTCTTTTTCATTTTTTTTTGCTCTAACATCACAAGAGAGCACATGGACTAGGTGGATATATAACTCCTCAGCACGTACTGACACGCAGAAGTGTGTGCGTGTTAGGTGAACAACCACTGGTAAGAAAGCCCACAGAGCATTTAAATTCTTAGAAGTCACACATACGATGCCTTTTAGATACCTTGAGGCATCTAAGTGATTAGAATTGGCTTTGGTCACTTGGGGTCAGACTTAAAATTTTCTATTTATTAGGCTTCTGTGAATATATCTGAGAGATTGAATAAAATTATAGAAAGGTTAATTGAGATGTAATCACTGTCTTTTAATGTATAGGAAAGGAGAAAAGTAATATTCAGTGGTTTTACATGTACAAAATCAACTTTTCTGATAAGAGTCAGTATCCAGTTGCTGAAGTACTGTAAGCACATTAAAGAATTTTTCCTTCTCAGTATTAAATACAGCTCCATTTTATATTGCTTAGAGGGCAAGATAAGTTGTAAATAATTTCTACTTTGTAATGAAAGTAATCTCTTTAAAATATTAAAGTAACCTCTCCCATTTAATGAAGCATATTCCTTTAAGTAAAGTAGAAATTGAATTATGTTTCTTTCAATACAAAGGTAAATAAAACTAGTTGGAGTAGTTTTCCAAATTCTTGAAAATAATTTTTAAAGGAACGTAGTTTTTCCACTTTGTATAATCAGGGCAGAATCAGCTGCTTAGCTGGCAAACAAAGGTAGTAGAAATGTATATAATTCAAACTACTTTATCTGTGTTTAATAACTAGATATTGACTTGTTAGGAGACCAACATAGAGATTTATTGCTGAAAGTAGGAGATTATTATTGAGGGAGGCAAAGCCTTTGTAAATATTAGACTGTTACGGTCAATAAATCTCAGTAAGAGTGATCAATACTTCAAATTATACATTAGTTCAACAAACTACTTCTGGAATAAGATTAATATTAAAACTGTAAACCAAACTATTTGAGAGACTGCCGAATGTTCACACTTCTAGTTCTGTCCTCCTCATGTGGGGGGATCCTGAGAATCTTCTTTTTTTTTGCCCGTGGATATGGTTCTTATAACGATTGAATGCATTAACTTCTGGGAAAGCAGAATCTTACTCTGGAACAAGAGAGTAAGTGAACTTCTGGAGCTATAAAGAACTCCAGTATCGGTTAGCCAGGAGTATAAGGATGTCTGCTCAAAAAGCTTCCCTAAACCACTTCTCAACATATAGTGGACTCAATGTATTGGATGAATGGCCGTATTTACATCCCACCTAAGATCACCTTAAATTACACCTGAGTTCCTTTACTGTTTGTCATCAACTCCATGCAAATTTTCAGATATTTTAGCCAGAGATGTTATCAACATTTGACTTGGACTGACTTAGGTAGAATTTAGGCCACACACCTACAGCTTTTGTCTGTGGTACAACTCAAATTCTCAAAATATTTCTCTCAGGGATGTTGCTGATAGTGGTTTGTCTTCTAAAACTTTGATGTGTTTTGCTTTCAACTATTCTATATATATTCTATATATATTCTATATCCAAGGCAAATTGAAAATGTTGACCATTTCTTCAGCAGCAAAATTTTTTTTTTTTTTTTTTCCCCCTCATGGAGACAAATGTCCTATATTTTTATTGGGGATCTTAGTGACTTAACTGCGCTTGTTCAAAAGAAATAAAATCTAGCCAAGAGTCTGCATCCACACTAGCATAAAGGAACTGGAAATGCATTTAACTGCCATACTGTCACAAAGTAGTGGCAGAAATTGAAGTGTTTCATTTCAGGCCCACAATATAAAAATGTCTCTTTGTTTTGGGGGTATTACACATTTCAGACTTGAATTTTCAAAACAATATTGTTTTGTTTATTTGCTGAAAATGTCAATGTTTCCACTTTTTATTACTGCAAAATGAAAGAAAAGAATATGACACATGAAGGAAGCAAAATAAAAGATCAAGAGCTATTGTTGGCTAGAACAGTCCACTTTTCAGTCTGCCATGGGTATTTGAAATATTATTTGCTTTCTGTGACTATGTTTCTACTTAACTATTGTCACCTCAGACAACATACGCATAACAATTTCAGGTTACATTAGATTCTCCATTCACAAATTAAAATAGTAATTTTTCTGGGCATATTTGGAACAAAGGATGTTATTTTTTTTTTTTTTTTTTCAAACAGAATGTTCAATAATTGATAACAACTGAAGGGCAGATAATCTTGCATACATTGGGTATTATTTTCCAAGCCTTTAATGATGACATTAAAAGAATTTTTGGGGGGGTTAAATTTTTTTCTTGTTTCAGTGAATTTTGAAAAACTGTTTATTCTCATTTGAACCTCACTGCTTTGAAATGGGAATGTGTTTGGAACCTTGCTGTGAATTACGTAAATTTTAATGAGCCTCAAGTTTTCTCCTTCCTTCTGCAAGGTTGTTTCAGACATTAAGAACATTGATTTTTTAAATGCTGAAAGGTTGAACTGTCAGAACTCTTTAAAAACTTGCATGTATATGAATAAACTTTGCTTACGAAGTAACTGCAGACAATTTGTTCATACGGATAGTCTTACACAGTGTCATGGTGTTTATGGGGCAAGCATCGTATCATTACAGAGTGAACACTGGAAATTATTGGTTTGGCCTTCTAACCCAGAGTTCAGGATAAATAATAATTTAATTTCTTCTCTGCAGTTCATTTTTTTTCTAAAGAAAAACTCATTTTAGGTACAGAATCTGATATTCAGCGACATGATGTTTTCACCCAATTTTCCAGCTGGCTTTGACTGATTCAGAGGAAGGTCAAGTGATTAGCCCAAGGTCACAGACTGAGTCATTGACTCAGATTAGAAACTAGGATTCTGCCTACTGGAGAACTTTATTCAGTGAGATAAAGATAGTAATAAGACAGAGACATATTTCAGCACAGAAAAAGATTTTTTTTTCCTCTCCTGGTTAATATAACTTTCACTATCTACTGCAAAACATTTTTATATATCCAGGCTCTTCAAGATTCTGGGTATCCTACTTTTCCTGTGGCTACTGACACCTTCCAGAGGTTCTGGTGGCTTCTGCTGAGAGATAATCAAATAAATTTTGACCGCAGTGGGCTCTGATTCAGATTAAAATTGGTTTCATTTCCTGGGCCCCTGTTTGCTTCAGCAAAACAATTTTAGGTACCTTATCTTTAATAGAGCCAGTTGCAGAGCTAGATTAATTATGTTGATTGAAGAGAGCAGACAGGGACGTGAATTATCTGCCTCTTTTACTCTGCTGTGTCCTACCCCTCTTACGTGTGGAGGCCTGGTAGCAGGGCGCACCTTTGTAACAACAGATGGCTCAGCACAGTAGCTTGACTTCAGGTGAGGGAGTGTGCAAAAATGCATCTCATTTCATCCTGCCTTTCCTTGGCTTATTTTCTTTTCTTTAGTCCCCTATTTTGTTACTTCTGCTACTTAAACACAACCACTTTATGTCTTCAGGTGTGTGATGTAACTTGACTGACTCCTCAGCTCATAAACTGCAGTGAAATAGAGTTACACTGAATATCTCAAAAAAATAATTGAAATATTTCATCATGGCCTGCACACGGTTTCCCCAGTTGCGAACACACTCCTTTGATGCTATGTGCATCTTGGTCTCTTATCTTCTCGAAGTGCAGGGATCGGTGCCTGGAGATGGTGCCCTTGCCCAAAGGCAGGGGATGGTGCCTAGCAGAAACCCCGTAGCTGTAAAGTTTGTACCTATCAAACTTCTGTTGGGCATTTGTCTTTTTTAACAAGTAATGGAAATGTCCCACTGGATAATATCTAACTAAAATGAGTCTCAAAGAGGCTGAAATGTCTTTAGATTTTAACTGGCAAGAGCAGAGCAAAGCTTGTTTCTGGTAAGAGTGCCAGCAGCAGCCTTTTGGTGTAAAAACTTATGGAAAACAAGAACCTTATAATTTTCACAAGCTCTTTTTGCAGTGCACCATAGTACAATCTAGCATTCCTTCAAATTTGCAAATATATATTTAAACACCATATTGCATTCTTCTGAGAGAGGTTTCTTTTTCATTCATACAGGAAGAAATTCCCTGATATGTATAGAAATATATATAAAGTACATTCATATTGATATTTGTGAGTGTGCATAAAAATGGATGTGGATGTATACAAACGTTGGAAAATACCAGTTCAGGTGCAAAACAGTCTTGGACATTTGATTTTAGCATACTGATGAAGCATATGTATGCATAATACAATATAAAATCCTGTGCTGTTAGTGCATGTGCTCAGTTGATAAGAAATGTGCTTCTGAGCAGTTCGGATACAAGATTAAAAATAAAAAAATATGTTTGCGATATAGTAGATTCAGCTTTTAAAATCTGAAGGACCTCATTGTCATGTAACAGTTGAAAGACTAGAAACAGTGAATAAATAATCCTTCCAGAATATCTTTTTTCTGTAAGTTCTGTATGTAATAGCTAATATCTGTAAAGTCTTGATGTTATTTAAATAATATTGAATATACGTGCTTTGCATACAGAATTCAGATTATTTTCCAGTGTTATGTGTTATAATACAGTGAGGAATAATATGTATTGTAGTTTTGATACAACCAGCACCAAACAGAGATTTTTGCAAGGACACTTAAAATGCCTGAAAGTACCTAACAAATTTTGCCCTGAATTGTTTTTAAATAATTATGAACTGATCTATAGGTTATTATGTGTATTAACATCAGAGATGAGATTGAAGTTTTTGTGAGCATAGATTTTATTTTGGGCCTAAAATGCTACTTGTGTAATTGTTCACAGAAACCACCTCTTGCTGTATGAAAGACAGATTTAGGGTTTAGCTTTTGAGCTCTGTTTGGATTTTCAAATACTGAAAACATTTGTAGGAGGTACATTCAGGATTGCTGTGTTAATTCATTTGCCATTTTTACAAGAGAACCAATAATGTTTTGAGTCTTTGATAATTTTTTCTTATTTCTGTGTAATTGAGGTCTATCTCACTACATTTTCTGGTGTTGCACATTGCACAGCATTATCTGCATTGTAGGTTTATTTTGAGGTACTCAGGAGGTAGAAATGATCTTCTGGTTATTTCAGTGGACTAGGGAATATTACATAGATTCTTTACCACAGGCTTCCTTTTTAACCATAGGATGATTATTTAACTTCTGTGCTTCGGTTGCTCTTCTCTCTAAATTGACAATAGCCCTCTTTACCTACCTTCAGTATGTTTTGTCCACTTAGATTGCAAATTCTTTGCACAGTAAGTGGAATTCTGCCACTTATCATGGAGGTTTTTTGCTACCCTAACATATTTGTTGTGCTGCCATTTAAAGTGACCTTGACAGGCAGGAGAAATGGGCCAACATAACGTGCAAAAAAAGAAATGCAAAGTCCTGCACCTAGGCAGGAATAGCTCCTTGCATTGGTACCAAAAAGGTGGCAACAGGATGGCGAACAGCTTGGCAGAAAGGGCTCTTGGTGGACATCAAGTTGACTGTGAGCCAGTAACGTGCACTTGCAGTAGGGAAGGCTAGCAGCCTCCTGGGCTGAAGAATAACATTGCCAGCAGGTTGAGGGAGGTGATTGTTCTCCTCTGTTAAGCACTGGCGAGACACACCTGGAGTGCTGTGTCCAGTTATGGGCTCCCTAGTACAAGAGTGACATGGACGTACTGGAGAGAGTCCAGCAAAGAGCCACAAAGATGACTAAGGGAGCAGAGCATCTGAGGTACAAAGAGGAACTGAGAGAGCTGGAACTCTTCAGTCTAGAGAAGAGAAGACTCAGGGGGATATATATGTAATGAATCATAAAGATTCATAAAGAGCCAGGCTCCTCTCAGTGATGCTCAGTGAAAGGACAAGATACAATGGGCACAAACTGAAATACAGGAAATTACATTTAAATATAAGAAAACACTTTTTTACAGTGAAAGTAGTCAAACACTGGCACAGGTTGCCCAAAGAGGCGGTGGAGTCTCCATCCTTGGAGAAATTCGATGTCTGACTGGATGTGATCCTGAGTAGCCTACGGTCATTGATGCTACTCTGGTCAGTGGGGTTTGGTCTAGACTTCCTCCATAGATACCTTCCAGCCTCCACCCATCTGTTCTTCTGTGACATATCTCCTGCTAAGTAAGATTGTCTATGCAAAACTATAATATCACCCACATGGAGAAGAATCAGGATAAAGAGCCATGATGCAATACAATAGCAATACTATATTGTACTCTTCATTATGTTCATGTGTTATCATAACAATTTCAAGTACACAGTCTTTTTTCTGTTTTTTGGGGTTTTGTTTTGTTTTGTTTTGTTTTGTTTTTTCTTTTTCTTTTTCTTTTTTTTTTTTTTTTTTTTAAGGTTTAGGTTTAAAACTTCTGATGGGACCAGATACAGCTGGTCATGTGGGCTTGTGGTTCTTCTGACTTTCATTGGGAAGAAGCTTCCTTATTTTTAATATTCTTGCTTAATGCTTCACCTGAAATATTTCAGCACATTTCAAGCCTTAAGCAGAAATCTCAGCACAAAATATAATGTCAGCAAAGCCAGGTAGCTTTGCATTGCATTTTTAATAATACATAAAGCTGTTCGCATGTCTTAAGACAGTTGTAATGAAAATAGACCTCAAAGAATAAATATTTTCAACTAATTTTTTTTTTCAAAAGTCTGCACACTTGAGATCAAACTATGTGTGCTGACTTCAGTGGAAGTACCATTTCATTCACTCTTCTAATGACTTCTTGCGTGAGGCCAGGATTTCAATTCACTGTGTTGCTTCAAAATGCCAACAGAAAGTCATGTGACAATGGTTACAGTTAGTATTTCAGCAAATCTCATGGTTCCAGCTTGCTTATTTGGGTGATTTGTCTAAGACTAAACTCCTTCTAATCTGCTTTTACTTCAGCAAAGTCAGTAACTCTGTTGATTTTGAAGGCTGAAATTGTTTTCTAGTTGGGAAAAGCAAAGTCACAGGTAAGAGCATTAGGCACCAACTCGTCCCTCAGAGGTTCCATATTTTGACCCAAAATGCATCTGTTGCTTCACCCTGCAAGTCTCCCTAAAGGTCACCCTCTTTGCAGGCATCATGTTTCGGTATTTGGTGCAGTTTGACTGTTAATCAGGCCAGTGACTGTAAAGCACCATACCCCAGCTGCCTCCTTTATTAAGGACTAGAAATTCCAATCAGAGGAAGAACTCTGTACCCACTGATAGGTGTGGGGGCAGCACATTTCACTTTTGCACTGCAACCATTTATTATAATCAAAATGAAAATCAGAAAAATGTAAAAATTGAGTTTAGGATGCCAGATCCCTAGTCATTCTGTGTCTGCACAAAAGAATGAGGATCAGTGCAGCAGATCAGCTACCTGCACTGGATTTCCCCAGATGATGGAAAGGCTACACAGAGTTTTGCTTGGCACCCTGGTGGTAAAAAATTATCAATTTATCTTACTTTCACACCATGTTGAACTTGCTATGGTAGAAAAGCCTAATGTGTGGAAACATCTTCACTGGCAGATGCGAACATTTGTCAGCATAGGTAATGCCATTCAGGTTTGCGCTAAAATTATGGTAGCAGGAGAAACTTCTTCTGTAGGCATTTGAATAGCTGCATAATCCTGCTTCTGATATTCTACACATTAAGTAAAATGAAAGCAGAAGTGTTAAAATAAAAAAGAACACATTACTTACAGTTTTCAAAATATATAAGCTTACAAAATCTCCAAAATATCCAACCGAACTTTTGACCAGCTTTGCGGTTTTCATTAAAATTTGCACATTTTTAAGTTCCTGTATAAAAAGTAATCACTTTTCTTCTCCATCTCCTAAAAAAACCCCAAACATCTGTGATCTATTTCTGAATGACAATGCTTAGAAAAACTGTAATGAACATCTGGTTTTAATGTAGAAGTCAACAAGCCAACATAAGGAGTCGCTTTTCTTCTTCCACAGCTGAGAACCATAGAAGACTATACAATATCTACTTATCTCTGAACTGCAACTCCAGATACTACGAAAAAAAACATATTTGAAGTAATCAGGTTGTTTCTCTTTGTAACAAATTCTTGTTCAGTTTCTTCATAGGTGTTACCATTACTAGATAGTAAAACCATAATTGCACACAGGGTATGACAGAGAGCAGTTTTGGTTTCTAATCCATTCTTCCATGTCAGTCTTGGGTGTTGGCTGTTCAATTTTGGATAGGATGTATCTTTGTAAACACAGGAAGGTACAAAACTGCACCTTATGTAAGTAGCATAATATAGTGGTAAATTAATTACAAATTATTTAGCCTGATTTAGGTTTGCTGTGGTTTATCCGGAAGTTACTAAAAGATTTCAAAACTTGTTATGCAATTCAGTTTGTTTCGCGTAGCAAATAATTTTCCATTCTTATTCTTTTTTTTCCAGTTATCATCAAAATTTTATCCTTCAGCTAAAACTCTTGCAGTTAACTCTGCTTTTCAAAGCGTTTTCAAATGTTAAAGAAGATGGGACAATCTTGACTGAAATTTTATTTTCAGCAGTGTGAAATTTTTCATATATGTTACCCGTTCCTTAACTAAAATTGTTTTCCAGGTCATGACTAAAACACTTTGCTTTGCTGAAGAACATAGTCTTTTCCTGAAACTCATATTTATTGTAGACTAAAAAATGCAAAATGTAAATGTGATGGTAGTTTTGACCATCATTTCAATAACATGAAGTTGTAGCTTACACAAGAAGAATATTTTTTTTTAAACTAAAGTTGGCTGGCATGTTAAATGGGAAGGTGCACTTCAGGAGGAAAAAAAAATATTATTGGAGAAAATATTCTTTTTCAGGACCACTTCAGTTATCTTCCAGCTAATATTTTGGGAAACACATTTTCTTTTTTTTTTTTTTTTTTTTTTTAGGTAGTCTCTATTTGCCATTATTCAGCAGTCCTCTTCTGGTTTATTTATGAGTTCATAGTATTCCTTTTGTGCTGGACATTGGAAACAAGTATCTCCTGAAAGTATGTTGTGCATTTGTAAAAGGTATATTCGGAACCTAAAAGAAACTGATGAAATACTTTTGTTGGTAGTGATATTAATGAGCCATAAAATTTGATGTGCAACATTTTATAAATTCACTTTCCCGCAGAAGTGTCTTCAGTTAAATTCATCTAGAGTGAAGTCTTTATGGTCCTTTAGATTAGTGCACCACATATTTTCACCTTTGACTACTGAGATGTCCATCACAAGATTATGGTTTGCATGTTTCACTGCTTGCTAACTCACAAGATCAAGACTTTAAAGCATTATTTCAGTTTTCAAATTCAAGTACTATTTGTATTATTATTGTATTAAATGAGAATTATTCAGAACTTTTCAAAAAATTACAATAATGGAGCAATAGCCATGACTCTTTTGTGCCTAAAGAAACTTGGACATAACAGAGCAAAGATTTTAATACTACCTAAGTTGCTGATCTATATGGTTTTACTTTCCGAAAACTAAAACATATTGCAGTAATGAACTTTCAGATAGGCAGTCATTCTTTACTAAATCATTTTGGGCTTAATCTGAGGTAATTGTCACCAGGCACAACCATCCTGGGCAAAACAAAACAAAATAAAAAACCAAAATAGTTAACCAACCAACCAACCAACCAGCCCAAACCCCAAACCAAACCGACCAACCAACCAATCAAACAAAAACTCCCACAGGGAAGGATCCAGGACCAAGCACATCATCCTAGGAGCAATGTTAGGACAGGTTCTGGGCCTATGCCATAAGCTTTGCCCCTCACTCAGACTGAGCAGCCAGCACTGCATATCATTTGCAGTTCTGGTCTTACACTGGGGAGTTTTGCACTGCTCTCCATTACACGTGAAGACAACTGTGGACAACAAGAACAGACTTATGTTACAGCAAGGTAAAAGGCACATTAGGTCTGCACTGTAAGCTGTTCAAGAGACTTTGAGAATTATGTACACAAAATAAACTTTTTCAGAAGTGTTCTGTGTCTGGTTCCTCATGTGGAATCAGATTTTCAAACCAATCAGGGATTTATCAAATATAGCTTATGTCTATCTGAACTTGCTAAACTCTCCCGACAGTTATGGTCATAGGGGTTCTGCTGATGTAAATGGGCTATCCTGTAGAAAATCTCATTATTAGAAGAAGTAGGGGAGGTGAAGTGCTGGGGCAGGAGGGTGGGATTAAGCCTGTTGCAGCCATGACATAGTTTTGGGGTGTGTTGACGACATAGTAGTTTTGTTGACTGTTTTGTTCTCAGTTTTTCCATTAAATGCCATTTATCCAGAACCAACTTCAGTTGGTCCTGAGGTCCCACTGATCTGCCCAGGCCAGGGGGAGCCCACAGACCTGGGTTCTCCACAGGGCAGCACCTGGCAGAGAAGCAATGCCATGACTGGTGGTGAAGGTGGCTGATGGAGGTAGGTGGTTGCTTGTTTAGTAAAAGTGGAAGACGTGGAGGTTGAAGCATCTGCCACACAGAGCCATTTGCAGACCTGCACGGGTGAGAGGGAGATGTGCTGGGCTGGGGACTGGAGGGAGTCTCCTGAGGCACCCACCGGGCCAGCCCTGAACATGGACATCTCCCTGACCTGCACCAGGTGAGTGGGGAGCTTGCGGCAGGGATGATCCCTGCGGGGTGAGCTGCTGTGCCAGTGGGATGGGGTTGCATAATGGGGAGGTGAAACGGGAGAGATGTCACCAAGGTACTGGGAACTTGTCTGTAAATTATATTTACTTGCCCAGGTGACAGCAGGTACTCTTGCTGTGTCTTGCTGAGCCCACATGCCACAACTGCCACGGGGAAAGGGGTGCTGGGAGTGATGGATGAGACAGGGGATCCATGGGTGCTAGAGGCGGTGGGGGGCTGGTGAGACAGGAGTGCTGAGGAGGCAGGGCTGATGGGGATGCCATACCTGCTGGGAGTGCCCAGGGTGCCTTGGTGCCAGCCACGCTGGGGGTGCCCAGGGTGCAGGGAATGGCTGCCCCTCCTGCCCAGGCAGTCAACAGAGGTTGGTTGGTCCTGAAAGAGAGACAGGAGCACACGCTGGTGGTCACATCCCAAGCTGGGGCAGGAGAGTGTACAAATTCCTGTGAAATTCCCGAAAGCGCGTCCCTGGCATAGAAGGTTTTGGGGAAGACAAACAGCTGAAGTAGCTGGGGCATTGGAGGGGCCCAGGGGCCACATGGTACGTACCATGGCAATGCCATGGTCAGCTGTGGGGTCGGTGGATGGTCAGTTGTGTTTGTTGGATGCAGGTCTAGCCACTTCTGTTTGAGTGTCTCCCAGGAAGAAATGTTGCGACTCCCTGTGTTCTGTCCTGCCCCCAACAGCTTTGCCAGGTCTTCATAGGGAGAGAAGGGTTAAGAAAAGAGTTAAAAGAAGAGTTACAGTCAATGGCTCAATGTCCAAGTGGAAATGAGTAACGAGTGGTATTTGTCAGGGGTTCATACTGGGACGAATATTATTTCGTATCTTCACCAGTGACATGGACAGTGGGACAGAGTGCATTCTCAGCAAGTTTGCCGATGTCACCAAGCTGTGTGGTGCAGTCGAACCACCGGAGGGAAGGGATGCCATCCAGAGGGACCTGGACAGGCTGGAGAGGTGGGCCTGTGCAAACCTCATGATGTTCAACAGTGCCAAGTGCAAGGTCCTGCACCCGGGTCGGGGCAATCCCAAGCACAAATACAGGCTGGACAGAAAATGGGTTGAGGAGAGTTGAGTCCTGAGGAGAAGGACTTGGGGGTGCTGGTGAATGAAAAGCTGGACATGACCTGGCAATGTGCACGCACAGCCCAGAGAACCAACCATACTCTGGGCTGCATCCCAAGCAGCGTGACCAGCAGGTCGAGGGAGGGGATTCTGCCCCTCT
>NW_009629440.1:42753-55470 GCF_000690535.1 Cariama cristata
TTGGAAAGAGTCCAGAGGAAGCCACAAAGATGATCTGAGGGCTGGAGCACCTCTCCTATGAGGACAGGCTGAGAGAGTTGGGGTTGTTCAGCCTGGAGAAGAGAAGGCTCCAGGGAGGCCTTATTGTGTCCTTTCAGTATATAAAGGTGTCTTAAAAGAAAGATGGAGAGTTTTTACCAGGACCTGTAGTGGTAGGACAAGGGGCAACAGTTTTAAACTGAATGAAGGTAGATTTAGAATTGGATGTAAGGGAGAAATTTTTTATCATGAGGGTGGTGAGACACTGGAACAGGTTGCCCAGAGAAGTTGTGGATGTCCCTTCATTGGAAGTGTTCAAAACCAGGTTGGATGGGGCTTTGAGCAACCTGATGTAGTGCAAGATGTCCCTGCCCATGGCAGGGACATTGGTCTAGATGACCTTTGAAGATCCCTTCCAACCCAAACCATTTTATGATTCTATGAAATGCAGGAATATGAACCAAAAATGGTTGGTAAAAGGGAAAAAGAAGAGAGTTTCTTAATCTGAAAGGAAAGAATGTAAAGGAGGATCACGTAAATATCACATTCTCTCTGGAGGAAAATGGGACCTTGCAAGTGATAATGTAGGGTCAAAAGGAGCAAAAAGCATGGCCTTTGGTGGCTGTAATCACTGACTGCAACTACCAGCAGTACAAATACACTAGTGGATACAAGAGTGACTCTGATTACTTGGACAGGACAGTGTAACCCGTGCAGATGGCAAGCTCTGTGTTTGGCCCTCTAAGACACAAATGACAGAAGAAATTGCAACAAAGACAAGTGAATTAAAAGAAGAGAACACTGGATTATCACTGCAGTTTTCTGAATGCATTTTCCCAGTGCGTGTGGTTTCCTGGGACATGGCTGTCTACCCCTGAGAAGTCTGCAAAGTTACTGTGGCTCAGTTTTCTAGACTGGTTATCCCTTTTCTGCATAGTAGGTTTTGCAGGGTTGTGTGAGATGGCTGTAAAACCTGTAGCAAGCTAAAGGAGTAGTAACCACTGAGTCTGGAGTAGCAATTTAAGAAATTTGCCACTGAAGCCAGCACAGTAGATTGCCATATGGGATATTGTCAGTGCTAGAATATTTTCAGTGGGCCACAAAATTTGTTGAAAGGTATCCTCACGCTTTAGGGAGGAATGACAATGTTCTCAGCACAAGCAGAAGTTATACTGAGTGTCTGTCAACACTAAGGAAGGTATTTCAAAAAATGGAAGCAAAACAGCCTCAGGGAAATTTTTTTTTTTTTTTTTTTTTAATGAGATAAGGAATTGTGTAGTTGGACTACAGAAAAAGCAAGGAGGATATTCACCCTATGGCAAAACATGTCAGTTCTCTGGGCTGAAGACTCCAAGTTACAAGCATTCTCTCTGCATTAAATATAACACATTCCTCCCAAATTTGTTGATATCTTCAGAGCTTTAACATCACCAGCAGAGGAGTCCGAGCTTTTGGTGTGCTAAAGACATGAAAGAGTGATTTCTAGATGTCTGAAGAGCTACTCAAATCCTTTGACTGTTTGTTTTGAGTTGACAATTATACCTATCATGTTCCTTCATTTAGTATAATGGAACTTTTGTCTGATAATATGCAACATGCTTCCTAAGGAAAGTTAAACATGTTTTGTTCTCAAGTAACAGTAAAATGATTCCATTAAAAATATTCTTTCCCAAATAGAGTTGGGAGATTTCTGCTGCTGTAAACTGGCTTTCCAGTATATACATAAGGGCTTAAACATCGCTATAAACATAATATCTGACCCATTGCAAAACAGACCCAAGCTCTTCCTTAACATGCAAATCACCTGTTTCTCTGTTATGCAGCTTCCAGAGGAGGCTGGAGAGTGGTGCTTCACCTGTATGAAAGTAGTAAGAGGAGTGGGAGATGGAAGATCATTCCTTAGCTAAAGAATGCCTCAAACTCTGGTTTCCCGCTTCCAGAAAGTGGTTTAACCAGGATGCTTTTATTCTGATACTCCTCTGGATATGGTTCCAGGTTGGAGGTGATACGAATACAGCTGCTAAAAAACTCAAGTTCTTGTTTAGACTAGGGAGATGTTGTCTTAGGCAGAAAGGTTTAGGGATAGAATATTATTCCTCTGGGTTGTTGTGTCCTTCAGGGACTGAAATCTTGCTTGCTTCCATGGGGAAAGAGGGTCACCAAGAGCAATATAAATGGTAACTCAGCAAGAGCAAATACACCTTTTAGAGACCCATAGGCAGAACACCTTTGCAGGGCCTAAAACACATAGCTGTGAAGTACTTTTAGTTCCCCAGATGAAATGTGCTATGCAAGTTCAAGATACCATTATTTTGCCCTAATGCTCCATGATGTACCTGATGGTAACTCTGTGCTTTTTGTAGCATTCTTGCAGAGGATGTTGGGCTTTATTGGTGACTTTCATTCCCTCTGAAAGCCTTAGCCTAAATTCTGAGTGACTAGCTGTGCTACAGAGAGGTTGACAAAGCACTGTCATATCCTCTCCATTTCAAATAATGTCATGGCTGTTGTATCTGTCTGAATTTCTACATGCTGTAGAATGGATTTCTAGGATTCAAAAGCCTCGCTGTATGATAATAAGGTACTATCTAAGTTGGAAAACAACTTACCCATGTCCTTTTCTTTCTGATTTGATTTCAGATTTTTCGGTATTTTTGTAGTGGATTATGAATTCATTATTTGATTTTGATAGGCTATTGGACTCTGTGGCAGGGGAAAAGTTCTGAAGTATAAATGAAAAGTTCCATTGCTAACAGGTTGTTACATGTGCTGTGGTACTAAGTGACAGTTAACTTTCAAAACCAGAAGTCAGATGTTCGGTTCAGGTTGACTGACTGTAGGATGGCATGAATTTTTCTGAGTTTATCTTTTGTGCCAGAAATTGCATGCCTCCTTTGTGGATGGTTGTTTCTAACAGAACAAGTGAAGAGAACTTAATGAGGTGCCATATGTCAGGTCTGGAGTCAGATTAAAAACAAATAATTAAACTATATCCCTTCCCTATCAAAGCAGATTGTGATATGTTTGTGGAAGGAAACTGAATCTGACATAGCATGTTTTGACAGTCTTTTGGGACAATGTCATGGTTTAACCCCAGTTGGCAACTAAGCCCCACCCAGCCGCTCACTCACTCCCCTCCTAGTAGGGTGGGGGAGAGAATTGGGAAAGTGAGAAAACTTCTTAGTTGAGATAAAGGCATTTTAATAGGTAAAGCAAAACCTGCCTATGAAAGCAAAGCAAAACAAGGAATTCATTCACCACTTCGCATGGGCAGGCAGGTGTTCAGCCATCTCCAGGACAGCAGGGCTCCATCACGCATAACGGTGACTTGGGAAGACAAATGCCGTGACTCTAAATGTCCCCTGCTTCCTTATTCTTCCCCCAGCTGTATGTGCTGACCATGATGTCATACGGTGTGGGATATCCCTTGGGTCACTGGGGTCAGCTGTCCCGGCTGTGTCCCCTCCCAACTCCCTGTGCCCCCCCAGCCTCCTCGCTGGTGGGGTGGGGTGAGAGGCAGAAAAGGCCTTGGCTCTCTGTAAACCCTGCTCAGCAATAACGAAAATGTCCCTGTGTTATCAGCGCTGTTTTCAGCACAAATCCAAACCACAGCCCCATACCAGCTACTGTGAAGAAAATTAACTCTGTCCCAGCCAAAACCAGCACAAACAATCAGCAGTATCACATTTAAAAGTTGCAGTTCTATTCATATGAAATACAAGTTTCAAGCTATAACGAATTCATGTTTCCATAACTATTCTATACTGGCAATAAAATCAGAGCCACACACTTCTGAATGCCTGGCAGGGTTTGAAATCCTTTTAGTTATTAACTGGTTTCAGGGATGAAATAAAATAACTGCTTTTGCAGGTATCTTACAATCCACTGAATCCAGGTGAGAGTGATCTACAAAGTGTTTCTTGCCAAAAAAAAAATCACTTTCCTGTGTCATATGTCAGAGGATGTCATTCAAAACCATCAGAAAACACATTTTTATAACAAAATTTTTGACAATGTACCATATGTGGGAAACTTGCAGCTGAGCTTTTAACACAAAATATCAGGACATACATGATCAGCTGGTAAATAGTGAGTTTCTGCCTATTCACGGTGGTGATGAAAATTTACCTTTGTGTATCATCTTTGTTTACCATTCCTGATGCTAGAATACTTGTCCCTTGAGGGCAGGATCCTATTAGTTTACCACAATAGAAAACACATATACGTGCCTCAACAGATAGCTTGGTAAGCATAGGTACCATCAGGAAAAACAGGGAAGACTTCACTAGTAAACTCTGTGAGCACAACTCTTCAAAAAACTCAACCAAACAGCAACCAAGACAACAGAAGGGGTAGAGCATTGTTCCTGCAAGTGTGTGAACATGCTTTATGTCTGTGTGGACAGCAGGTTGGATAGCAGAATATTTACAAGATTATCATTTCAGCAGGGACACTCCCATATTCAGAAGGATTTCAGTTTATCTGAAATGCTACCAAATCTTTTCAATGGTTTTTGATCATTGATTTGAATGTGTGCAGAATTCAATTTGAATTTTCCAAGAAGTTTTCCAAGATTGGAGCTGGCAGTTGCTGAATCTAACTCATGCACCTATCAAATCCCTTCCTCTAACCAGTAGCTTTCTAACACTTAAAAAAAAGAAAAATTGGCTGGCTCTTCTAGTCTTCATAATCTTAGACAGCTTGTTTTTGTTTAATAAATTATTCTTGCTTGTTTATTATAAATTCTTCTTGGTGGTTTTATGCTTTTCCTTCTAATTATTTGTTCTGTTACTTTATGGGAAGCTGAGATTAGGTTGTTTCCTGTTATCTCCAATCAATCAGGAGTTCAAATAGGATCCTACCAGATCCTATATAAATGAGACTATAGCATCCGATAAAAGATTTTTTTTTTTAACAAAGCATATGAAAAATCTGGGCAACCACTACCATAATTACCCAAATGATTGCCATACCATGCAATGGCTCCCTAGGTCAGATGTCTGATCCAGTCTTGGGTTACAGGATGCTTTCATTTGCAACTGATGCAAATACAGTTTCTGAGGCTGTGGTTCTTAACTTACATTCACTGTGCAGCAGTAATTATATGCTGTATATGTTAGTCCCCATTATCTACCTAACGGTTTACCTATTGTTTAAGTATAAGACTAATCATAAGTTTTAACAGCCTATATAATCCAAACAATACCAAGAAAAGTTCTTTTTCAATACCCCTTTTCACAGTCTAATAAACGGCATATACATGTTTAATTTTTTTTTACATTAGCATGATGTGCCAATAGGATTGTGGTTTGGGTCTAAACCATAGTGTTAGTTATTTCTCTAGAACAATTGTCTGTAATGAAATGAAGTCACTGCATGAGTTACCCAGGAGTCAAGACTGACATCTTCACAGGCAGAGCTATCTTGAGGGTGCCACAGGCTGGGGGTGCAAATCTGGATAGATATAGAAAACTGAAATGGCACACATGCAATATGGAGTGTCTGTACACATGCATAGAAGTCTGATTCTTCAGCAATGCTGCCTACATGTTCTCGGAATAGTTACACTGCACACATTCGGTAAGTCCAACATATCTGATATTGGACTTTCACAGTCCCTTTCACACTGAGGGCCCAATTTAACTTTCCATTTCTTCTTAGAAATCACATGCTTTCCATTAGAAGTACATGATTTATCAAGATTTTATTAATTTCTAATTGTGTAGACTTTTCTTATGAGGCAGTGGGGTTTCAGGCATGACGCTGCACCCATATGCAGGTATTCTACTTCTGCAGATTTTCATAGAAATTAACGGAGTGTGTTGTCTAAGTCACTTTAGTCTAAAAACATCATTGCTTTATCCTCTGTTTCTTGTTAAATATAAATGCTCCTGTCTGTATTGTATTTAATCCACTCTTGTAAGCTTAATAGCTTGACTGATTTGAGCAATTGTTGCACAGTTACAGGTATACATGTGCTTAAGTATTTTCAAGGTCAAGGTCTAGACAAGATTTGCATAAACACTTTTCTAAACACTTTGCTTTAGAGCATGTAATTTTAAATGCTACCTGTCAATTACTTACTGCATGTTATATTTATCATTCATAGATTTGTAATAATGAAGCATTTAGGAGTAGATATTTTTGTTTTGTTTTATAATTTGTAGTTTCAATAGCGCTGAAATATTTACAATCTTGAACGCTGAACAGATATTCATTTATTCATTCTGGACTTTAATTCCTGTTATTGTTCTTTTGTAATTCCTACTGTAAGCAATAT
Organism: Cariama cristata; assembly: GCF_000690535.1. NCBI lineage: Eukaryota > Metazoa > Chordata > Aves > Cariamiformes > Cariamidae > Cariama > Cariama cristata. The sequence continues at coordinate 49,052 of NW_009629440.1, forward strand.
ACTTATATGAAAAATGTCATGAACATTTTTTCCTTACAATGAAAACCTCTGCTTCCAGGCTAACAGACAATCTACTTTAAGCTTTAGGTTCTGATTTTCTAAGAGCCATTAAATTCCTTTTTATAACCCCACAGTCATTAGTAGCTAAAATTGATGATATAGTAGTTTACACATTATGAGCAGAGTAGGTAAAGGAATGCATATTTTTATTACTTAACGGTATCACGATGGTACCAAGCTCTACACATACCACACAGCCTGCACATATGGTAATATTGTCCTGCATAAAACCAGAATATTTCCCATTACAAAATCACAGCTGAACAAGCCCAGCTACCTCAGCCTCTCCTGACAGGACAAGTGCTCTCATCCTGACCACCCTGGTAGCACTCCATTAAACTCACTCCTGTTTATTAGATTTCCTTCTCACACTGGGGTCCTAAAGCTAGACGCAAGATGCTGGCTGTGGTTTACGGAGTACTGAACTGCAGGGCTGGTGTGGGGCTGAGTCAGAACGGGAAGTAGGTGAGAACATCAGCTAATACTGAATCCACTTATCACGGCGGCAATTTTGTTATGGATTCCCATATACATGCACACACTTGTACTGAAACTACTGCATACATATTCTCCTAAAATCATAACAGAAGCACATAAAGCTGTATGTCTCTCCTTTCTGGACAGTCTACATCTTCAGGACAGCTAAAAGACAGCCTAGGAACAGTATAATAAAGGGTAGCTGTTTAGGACTTTGGAATTGTAAGACCTCAGCAGTGATGTTGTTTCCATCATTTTTTTGCAACTTTCTCAGAGTGTTTGTTCCGCGAGCTGTACAATAAGGCTAATGAAACACAGTCTCCCGTTTAAAATGCTTGGAGCACTTTCATTGAAAAGTGCTATAAAAATGCTAGCGGTGGTGTTACACACTGAGCAGTCTGAGGATGCTCATTCTGTTTTTACAGACAGCGTGGATTTACCACCTGTGTCTGAAGACAGAGACAATCTTAAAATGTCTAACATTCCTAAAATCAGTAGGATTTTTTCAAACACATGGATAGCATTTTAATCACATTGCTCATTTAATCTCTTATGTTTGTGATTTTCTCTGTACTGATGGAGCAGCTGATATCTAGAAATTCAATTAATTTGCTTTCATCATCTGTTACAGATTGATCAACCTTACAGGGAGCATTTGAGCACAGAGATGAAGATGGTTAAATTATAATTGCAACATATTTTGAATAGAGAGTCATAGTTCATTAGAAAGCCCAGTCAAGTCACATAGTTTTACCCAGGCAGATAATTCTTTTACAGTTTTGTTAAAAGTGATTTGAATTCTTTTAATACAATAGTTAATCATATACCATTCTTATCATGTGTAGTTTTCTGGTTTCAGTTTTCTTTCTTTAAAGTGTTTTTTTAATCAACTATCATTCTTCTTCAAGTTGATTTTAAGTTAAACAGCAAACAAAAAGATTGCAGATTTCTTGCGACAGGAATAATATATACAGACTTGCCTTTGCAGTGTATTTGTGAGATTAAATTACCTAGTACTCACTCTTTCTTCATTATTAGCTTCATTATCAGTCCTAAAAACCTTTTCTGTATGAGCAATGTCACTGAAAAACTACATATGGATGGGATCTTGCCTGTGCAAAAAGACCATAGATCTGTGTCTACAACTTAAATTCTGTTTATGATCTCCCAGGAGAATCTAATTGGGACTTACATAGCTAATGTTTAAACTTCCTTTAAATAAGGAAGAGTTATAAGCTTCATTAATTTGGGGCTGCAATTTGGAAAAATGTATTGTCTGACAAATTACCACTGAAATAAGCAGATTGGTGATACTTAATGAGTAGCATACCAGTGCCACAAAGTCTTGGGCATTTTGCTGTTATTTCAGCAAGACTTTTTCTTCAGCAAGAAGATTTTACTTCTTCTCTATTAGTTCAAAAGATTTACCTATCTTCACATCAGAATCTTCATTCTCTCATTTAACTACAAGACTAAGCAGAGGAAGTATTGTGTCAACACTGTGGAAACTGAAGAAGATCATGAGATTATAGAGTCATAGAATAATTTAGTATGGAAGGTCTCCACTCTAACCTTCTACTCAAAGCAGAGTCAGCTATGATATGAGACCGGGCTGCTGAGGGCTTTATCCTTTCAGGTCTTGAAAATCTCCAAGAATGGAGACTGCACAGCTTCTTTGAGCAACTTGCTGCACTGCTTGACTGTTCTCATGGTGAAAACATTTCCCCTTATATCCAGTCTGAACCTCTTTTATTCCAGTTTAAGCCAAGTTCTTCTCATCTCCTGTCATTCACCACTGTGAAGAGTCTAGTTCTGTCTTCTCCATGCCCTCCTTGTAAGCACTGGGGGGCTGCTGTTAAATCCTCTCAAAGCTGTCTCTTCTCCAGGGTGTCTCAGCTTCTCCTCACAGGGCAAGTGCTTCAACCCCGAAATATCTTAATGGCCCTCTTGGATTTGCTGTACTTTATCAACAATTCTTCTAGTTCAAGTTTCCCAAAGCTGGATGTAATATTCTTTAAAAGTATGGCATATGCTCTGTAGCAATTGTCTCTTCCATCTTCCAGCAACTAATGATGTAGAAAATGGCTGCAAATGAATCTGTACTCCACATCTGAGTCTGTTCTGTTTTTTGAATGACTTAATTCTGCAGTTTTAGTTTTCCCAGCATCTTGACTTCAGTGTTATATTAAAAAGAAAAAAAGCCTCAACTCAAAACTTACTTTTTTCTTCTTTAAATCTTTTGCCTCACACTTTTATTGGTGTTTCCTAGTTGAAAGAGTAAATATTCACTCCATGTTCACCTTTTCCATTCATGATTTTATGAATCTGTATAACATGCTCCCCCTCAGGCATTTGTCTTCTAAGTGTAAATATCCTTTGTAGTATCTCTGGTCATCCATTCAGGCCTTGTCTGTGTCATTTACTTACCTTAACTAAAGTGACCAGAACTACAAACACCATTCAACATGTGGCTGCACCACACCATATATTTCAGCAGTAGCATAGTTGTATTTTTGATCTGACTCTATTCCCTTTTGCATAATTCTTTCCTGTCAATTGCCATTAAGTATTGTTTCTATGTTTTCAGAAAGCTACTCACAATGACTTCAAAATCCATCTCCAGACTGGTAAAAACTAATTTAAAGCCTATTGTTGTAAGGTTGTTAATCAGTAGGTCATTTCCTATTTGCATTTGTCAATGATGAACTTAATCTTCCTGCTTTGTTGCTGTTTTCAGATATTGAGGCTTCATGGTAGATGACAGATTTCCCTTAAGCCTCATCAGGTTGTTCTTTCTGAGATGGATGTGTGTGGTGGCATGGCCTCATCAGGGGACAGAGCAAAAGTAAGTTGTAACCTCCTGTAAAAGACCGAGCAGGAGTTATAGAAGGTGTGAATGTTGGGGTCCTAGTCACTGAAACCTAAACCAATTATGAAAAATGTTAGTAGAAGACTTTGACATTTCACTGTTTAACCTATTTTGCCATACAATTTATTAATATATTAAAAAGCACAGGTCACAGTACTCAACACGGTCTATAACCAACAAACTTCTCTATTTCTCTCTCATTTTTATATAGTTCTACTTTTACAGAAGAGAAGATATAATGCTAAGGGTCTTGTTTCTTTGTTTGTTTTAGTCTGGTTTTTATCTATTTCTAAGAGACTATGTTGACTTTGCATGCATTATGATCACTATTAAAGGAAATATTTTGTAGGAAATCTCTTTTTAGTTATAGCCTTAAGGACCCAGCTGGTCTTGGACAAAGTTCAGAGGTAGATCAAGTCTTAATTGTCTTCTTCTTGTTTCTATATAATTTACTTCAAAAGGGGGAATTTACAATATGTAGAAAGATAGTTTCTGTTCATGATGCTTGTGCATCTATGGAGTGGGGAGAGTAATAAAATTATTTCTCTTTTTAAATGATACGTGGTATTTATTATTCATTTTGGTATTTTATGACGCTATCATCATTTCAATTGGGAAACTGACTGCATTAATCTTTTCCCATATTCCTTTTTATTGTTCATTGAATTAAATCTACAGAGTTCCTGTGGAACATACTAATGGTTAGCATATTTACCTAATTTGATCCTGTACTTTCTATAAAATACACTGACACTTCTCCATCAGATGCTTGTTTTTTTCCATATTCTGAGCTCTCCAGATATAAGCCAGTGGCAGCTAAGACTACATGAGGGATTCTCATCCAAAGCAAGGTGCAGCTCTAATGTTTTTATCAGATTTCTGAGCAGAACTGCCAGTATGGATCAGTCACGGCTGAAACAAACAAAACTACCCACATCCATCAATATGAGTTGTTACTTTTCTGTGTGTCTTAGTCAGAAGCATCCACTTGTCTCCATTCTCATCTTCCAGATTGACATTTGTTTATTTGGAGCAACTGAGTGAGGTTTTTAAAAAAAAAATTCAAAATTCACTGTTTTCACCAGAAAAAAAGTTGTCTGAAGTATGACACAGTCACAACCAGTGAAGATTTTCAAAGGAAATTATTTTAATGTAAAACTTAAGGGGCCATCTTTGAACTTAGGAGGCCAATGTATAGTAAGACCTACCTATTGGAAAAATCAGATGAATTCACACTTGAAAGGAATTGTAACTTTCTGACAGAGAACAATTGCCTTCTGGAGCAATTTACCAAGGTTGCTGCATTTGGGTTCTTCATCACTGGAAATTCTTATGATATAAGTAGGTGGGGTTTTTAAAGAGATTCTCTAGTTCAAACAGGACTAAATTTTGGAAAATCCTGTAGCCATTACATCAGACTATCTCCCCACAGTGATCTGCTATTCTTTATGATATGTGAAAAATTTGTGATGACTCAAATTGTGATCTTAATATGATTACTCACTTGTCTTTACATTAATAGGACATATACATTTCCTTTTGTAAAAATTCCTACTCCACAGAAAAGGGCTGTGATTCTATAAGCAGTGCTGTACAAACGTGTAGCTCCTAAAGCCTAGAATGACACTTGCCATTGACATCAGTGAAAAGATGTGAATGTTACAATATAAAAAGCTTGAATTCCAAAACAGGATGAATAGAGGCTGAGTTTGTAATCCAAATATGTACAAAGCAGCAGGAGGGCAGTCTAGTCTAAATATTTCTTTGTAGTTTCTACTTGTAAAAACTCTCAGAAGGTAACTTGAATTCACAGTAATTGCTAAACTTTAAGAAAATCTTGATGCTTTAAGAAAGCCTTGATGAAGGAAAGATCAGAGGTTAACCAATGCACTTCCTAAATTAAATATAAGCATATAAAATGTGAAGTATAAAATGTGAAGGGCTTAATTTGAAGATGACATCCATGGTTTAGCTAATTATAAATGAAACTACTGAACTCTTTGTTGCACATGAACATGTACTTGGTATTTCAGGCATTTTTGTCCTTGTCTCGGGCAGCTTCTCCTCTGCCTTAAGTGCTAGTTAGAATAGTCCTTTAAAAAACACTAACAAATAACAATTAAATAGCTTGTCTTTCCTTTTTTTTTTCTAACAGTCTTTTTTAATTCCTTGCTTTTATGCCGCTGTCATTCTTTTCCTGTATTATCTCTCCTTGATATCTCACTAGAGCCCTGACCTGTATAACTCCAAGCTTCCTGAATTCATTGAGGCTGATGCTCAGTACGAAGTAAGGTACAAGCAGAACTGTTTGCAGAACTGTACAGCAGATGTGGGAAATAGAAGCAGCAGGTTTACCTTGTGGTAGGAGCCCAGCTAGGAGATAGCAATGCTCAGTAAAGCATGCACACATCACTGGCTGTTGGGTTGGGGGGACTTCTTTAAAAAAAATTAAATTCATTTCAGCCATTTTTTTCTGCTACTCAACTTCAATCTAAGACCAGAATCTTACACCTGACATGATTTTTGGAGAAAAAATGCTCTACAGTGTTATATTTAATAGCCACATGATCTATCACAAATGTGGGTAGTAATTACGAGCTGCCAGTAAGTTTCTTGGACAGAGGACTGTACAATTTTCTTCATTAGCAGACACTGAGCATTAGCACATTTTCACATAGTATCAGGCACGCTTCTAAATAACTTTTTAAAATCAACCAATGAAGCAAGAGGCCTCTGGGAGTTCTTTACACTTAGTTCTTTCCTTCTTTCTGCCATTATATGTATGGCAGCATGTTTATACCAGATCACTCAATTTTTTTCCATGTTAGGACACACAGGTGGACCTACTACCCTCTGGTTTCATAGAGTAGGTGCTGTGTTTGGCTGGGATGGAGTTAACTTTCTTCCTAGCTGCCCATATGGTGCTGTGCTTTGGACTGGTGACCAAAACAGAGTTGCTAATGCATCAGTAATTTGGCTGCTGCTAAACAGTACTTGCACAAAGTCAAGGGTT
>NW_009629440.1:55501-62350 GCF_000690535.1 Cariama cristata
TCTCTACAACCTCGTCCCTTTTTTCTCTCAGAGAGGAGGTGGGCAACAGGTTGGGAGGGCAGAGCTGACCAAGACAGACCAAAGGGATATTCTGTACAATATGATGTTGTGGGAAAGCAGAAGGAAGGGGCGAAGTCTGTGGTTGTGGCGTTTGTGTTCCCAAGCAACTATTGTGTGTAGTGAGGCCCTGCTTTCCAGAAAGTGGCTAATAGGAAATAGTGAACAAATTCCTCTTGTTGCTCTGCTTGTACGTGCAGCTTTTGCTTTCACTATGGAACTGTCATTATCTTGATCCACAAGTCTTTTCACCTTCTTTCTATTTTTTCCCCATCCTGTGTGAGCAGGGCATGAGTGAACATCTGTGTCGATGTTTGGCTGTTGGCCAGGGTCATTCCCCTCCAAGGTACGTGCTCAGATATGGTAATAACAGCTTCAAAGTCTCTGTCTGTGCACACAGGTTTGACCCTGAGGAGAAACACAACCTCTGAGATCTGCTGTGCTGTGTCTTTAGTGGCCCTTGACAGAGGTACAGTCCACTGAGCTAATAGCTTCATGAAGCTTTAGTTTCCATAAAAATGTGGAGCATTGTAGCCGTTATTAAAAGAGATGGCAAGTACTGTGATTTGGTGTCCCAACCCAAACCTCTGTTGCATGACTAGGCATCTGCAAGACTGTCTCCAGATCCCATTGTGTAATCTGGGAGGGGCATGGGGGTGGTTGTTGCTGATCTTTGTCATGAGACGTTAAGGTAAGAAAAGAAAACTTCAGTGTAGTTTAAGATTTTTTTGTGAGGTGTTTGTATTTTTTTTTACTTGTTTACTACACATGTAGAGATTATGGGGCTTTTCTACATAAATCCTCTTGCCCTATTTTCTATGTGTTTACATAGACATGGAAGATTATACAGAAATTCGTATTTTCTTCTCTACCCATATCACCTCTCCCCCTTCCATTGCACACAAAGAGCTACAAAGTAAGAACAAAACAGAAGTGGCAGTGTAAGCACACAAGTTACACACGCAGGTGCCAGGCTGCTAACAGCAAAACGTTACAGCATGCATTTGCATGCCACACCAGACTTCTCTCTGCTGTTTGTCAGATCCCTTATTACTTCTGAAATATTGGGGCACCAGTTTATAACTTCTTAGGGTAGAGGATGCATTACCACTTGATTCTACGAAATGACAGATAGCTCTGTGGATGTTTATGAAAAGTTATAGGATTGGAGTCTTGTACTAACATAATTAGTATTGATACTGCTGTTCCTATTCAGCCTTGTTCCAGGTAGTCAAAAAGCTAATTCCAAGAAAACACTCTATTCCATTTCCACATTGCAGTTATTTTGTATTTGTAAGCCACTCAAATCAGTTTTCAAAAGTCTGCACAACCAATGGAAGGAGACCAATATTTGCATAGCAGAATCAGAAAGGAAAAAACTGTTATCCTTTAATTTTTAAGAAATGTCAGGTCAGTTGAACTTCTTGTCTCTCCTGTTAGTTTCTGCATTAGTACAAACAATCTTGCACTTGAAACTAGACCTTAGAAAAATTATTTATGTCTTTTGCTGCATTTCTTGCTGGTTTGCTCATAAATGATGAAACTCATCTTTGTTTCAACAGCCAGTAAAGTCTATGCCTCACTTAAGTCTTGCAAACAGGATTTAGGTGGGAATTAGAAGTGTCCACAGTTTGGTCTGCCAGTGGCAGATTTCATCCTGCTCAAGTAAATCAAGCAGAAATACAAATCAGAGACTGTTGTCTCCCTGTTACCTGTCCCAGGCTCAAGTAGACTTTCTTAGAATTCTGACTCTGTTTTGTTGAGAATGGAGGCTATATTTTTGCTCATAATAGAGATTTCTCTCCCTTTGATTCCTTTTCCAATTACGTTTATTCCTGTTGAATACTAAGGCCATCAGGGTTTTGTTTGCTTGTTTTCTCTGTGTACCCAGCTATGACACAAGATGATGTTGAACTGGAAAACAAGGATTTGGATGCTGCTGTCCTTACTCAGACAATGTTTCCATTTTTCTCCAGTTTCAAGGACAGATTCTTTGGGTTCTGTTCGATAACCTGTACAGATTGCCTGAGTATGTGTTTAAACTCTTTGCAGAAGAGTTTCCCCAATATTGTCCTCACAGTATTGAAACGAGCACTTGTTCTTACGTGTGTTGTTTAAGGATCCAAGTGGAAGAACATATATAAATTGTTTTCTTCTCTTTGTTTACTATGTGCATTTTTGTAAGTGTTTTTTGAAGAATATTCTTTAAGTAGATCAGTTTTGTTTGGAGATAAATAGCCACATGCAGGTTCAACTGGAAACTTTCCTTCCTGCCGATACATAATGTGTGAGAAGAATCCGTATTACTGAAGAGACTTTATAGACTACAGGAGTATTTTTCTTTATCTGGGGGAAAGAAAAAATTCACACATAATAAAAGGTTCTTTAGCTGGATCGTAATGAATGATGAGAAATTCTGTCACCTTATGAATAGGAAAGGTCATCCTGTGGAATAGCTAACTTTTATTTTGATAAATAATGAAATCAAATTGAGACAACTTTTTTAATGTATGGAAATTTATTCCTCTTTTTTAAAAGGAACAAGAGATAAAGGTAGATGTCTAATAATGTCTTCTGAAGTAAGTAGGCAAAATCAGTTGAAATAAAATGTAAGGTAAATACTTTTCAGCAAGTTAATCACATAGTGTTCTCTTGATCTAAATATCTGCTGATCTCTTAGTCTTTGACTAACTTCCACTGTTTGAGAAATATGCCTCCTGATTTATTTAGATGTAAAAAGTCACTTAAGCAAATTCAGAAAGAACTGATCCATACTCTGCTCAATCACAAGTACAAATAGACGAATACTGTACAATATGACGACAAGAATATATTGCTTTGAACATGAGATTACAGACCTACTACTCTACTGATATAACTAGCAATTAATTACTATGCATATACTGCTAGCATCAGTAACTCTTTTTTCCCCTTCTGAAATCTCAAAATTTGCAAAGTTGAAAACTTTTAAATTATTACTAATAAAAAGAGAGATATACACTAATATTAGGAAACAAGCTGTCTAAAAATCTCCAGAATCACTTGCTCCATGTACAAATATCTAATTTAAAAGGAGTAAGAGATATGTTTGCTATTGTCTAGCAGATGTTTTGGTTTTTAATACTCATTAAATCATAAGACTGTATACGGGAATACCAGAAGTCTGTCCTTACATCATGATTATAACTTCTGTCATTACTTGTTAACAATAATTAGTTCACTGTACTTCATCTTTATACACCTGTTTCTTTTGTATCACACTGATTATTCACCTTTCCATGCTTTCAAGTCTTGTTGAATTTTTTTGCTATATAACCCAGCAAAAAAATTACCTTTATTTTGACCCAGGCTACCATACTGACCTTCCTTATTGCTCTGTCATGGGAATTTTGGCTACTGAATAATACATAAAAAGACAAGTTAAATTAAACAGAGCTTGCTGAATAACCTAATACCTAGTCCTTGAAGAATAAGGCTATTCTTTCACTCCAAGAGGTTAGCTTTGGAGTACGTACTGACTTCTTGCAAAGACTCTCCACCTCCTGACTGGATACCAGTTAAGCTCCTTTCCAGATCTCCCAGAAGAAAGGCAATGATGAAACTCGACGAAAGTTCCAGTGGTAGAAATGGGGCATAGTCTGCCTCACCTCAACAAGTTTCAGCTCTGAGCTGATTCTTCAAATTCCAATTTATCCTAAGCCCTAAGATTTCAATATTTGTATCCCAATAAAGAGAAACCTCGAAGTCTGCCTCGACTCAGATGAATTATTTTTCATTAATACATAAAGAATCCTGTTTAGCTGAGGCAGCTCACCTATAAAGTTCAATGAAACAAAGACATAAAAGGAGAATAATGTTTTGCATTTCTTAAGCAATTTTAACTGTCCTCATTTTCAACAAGCTGTTAGCAGTGCCACAGAATGAACACCATCAAAAGCAAGACTTTTCATAGTCAGTAAAAGCAAAGGTAGATGAAGAATTCTTCAGGATAAAATTATACATAAGTATAAATAAATTATTCCTATTATTTAGACTTCTTAGTGGGCTGCTCTGGTTGGACTGGACGCTCTAATCTAATTTTATTTTACACCTTTGAGTAGTCACTTTTTCCTGTTGCTATGCAGAAAGAAAAGAAAATTCACTCTTTGTCTAGAAACAACCAGTTGTAATGGATCTTTGGCCTCATGCAAGCAGGTGTGGGGTTTTTTGTTTGTTTGTTTTGTGTTTTTATAGAGTGCACAAATATGATTGAAATTAGAATGATGAAGTTTGTATTCAGAGTAACTGCAACTCTGTATTGACGCATGTACTATACTATCCCACTAAAAATATAGCAAAAAATCACCCCAGATGTTTTCCTTTTTTATAAAGCTAACATTCATGAAGTAGCATCATATGTTTTGAATTATATTTCTTCATCTGCCATGAAGAATATTCAGTAGATTCCACTTAAATACATCATTCTCTATGGTTCTATGCATTTATATGTACTCTGTTCATTTTCAGACACAAGAATACTCTCTTCAAATCAGAGCAAAATATACATACAAAAGTAAAAGGGTACTTCTATAAAAATATAACAGGTTATATAAGATGTCCCTTCTGTTCTTACTGAAAATCAGATCTACTCTATAAATTTAGCGATGGAAGAACTAGGACACAAGTGAAAAAATACACTGTTGCTGTGTAACTCCATTAAAGTTGATGCAGTTATAATCAGTGCAGATCATGTGTATGTTTTTTAATGTTATATTTATAAAGTAGATATCTATTTTCCTGATTTTTCTTTTTTATACTACAGTGCTTTGTTTCAATGGCCTTGTTGAAAAAAATTTCTACATGTGTTATGGTTGAAGTGACACAAACAGTGAATTTAATGTTTGCTTTCCACTTCAGTGTGTCCTGATGGACTTTGGTCGTATGGATTGGATTGAGAAATGAAAGACAGACTTCCAAGTAATTTTGTGAGTTATTTTAGCCATAGCAGCACCTGAAACCTGCTCAGATTGTTTCGAATCTTGTCTTTTAAATTGGTTTTCAATTTTATATCTGAGTACACTTGTGCACACAGAAATAAGATTCTTATATTTTCCTTTTCTGAAAACTGAAGCAACGTCCTGTCTAAAATGTATCTTTTTGGCTCTTACTACCCATCAGGAATTACCTAGCAATACTTGGTGTAAGAAGGGGGAAGAAGAGCTTGTATGTAAATATAATATTGAATTTTGCCTGTATTATATTAATGTAGCTGTGGCAAACGACATGGACAGACAAAAAAAGTCTTCTAGCCATGGGTGCCTAACAACCTATTTGTGTGCAAGAGTTGTATGTCCTTCTGAACTTTCTTGCTATTAAGGATGAAATAAAAATTCTGTTCACATCCACAGGTGGATATGATGTACTTCTGGAAAGGAATGAAAACTACCCAAGACAAGGTTTACAGACTTCTTCCTATTCTTCCCCCACTAGTCCACCAGGAATGAGGGTTTTGAAAGGAAGGACCATGTCAGGGATTCATTTTGGGCATTTCCTTGGTGGCAAGGATCATATTCTTGGAGAGTATCTAAATGTCACTGCCTTACCTCCTACCCACATAGCCAGGAAAGCATGTTCTTATAGGTAGGGATGCCTTGAGGTTCGCAATGAAAGTCAGAAGTATAATGCTGTATCAGGGTGCATTTTATCTCAACAAATCCTCTTCAGTCTCTCAAAACTTCTCTCCTTGCTCTTTGTTTCCTCGCTCAAGCATCTGCCCATGGTCTTGGAAATTTGTGTGTTACATCTTGTTGGTTACGTCCTTCAGTAAAGACCTGCTGTAGCTAAAAGTACTGATGTAAGACCCTGGCACTCGGAGCCTGAATATGGCTGGGGGAAGTGTTACCGTATAAGCTGGTCAGAAGAATCTTTTAAGACTCAGTTTGGAGTTTTAGAAAGCAGGTATTCCTTTATTGCAGTGCTGGATGCACGGGGATTGTTCCACCTAACATGCACGTCAAGCCAAATGAAGATATACATTATATACAATAAAATATTTGCATATTCATAGTACAGTATATATTCATTGTTATTCACACTTAGGATTGGTTACAAGTTTCTCGCTTCTAATGTAAATTAGTACGCTTCTTCAGATAGCACTAATGAAGCCTTTTCATCAACCGCACATGCTCCCCAAGCAGGGTTTTGCCCTCTTTCAGGGAAGCCAGTTGCGTCGGTGGACGTGATCTCTCCCTGTCACCTTTATCTTTCCCTCAGTTACTGCTGATTTCTGCTGACTTTACACTTCATGTGGCAACTTTCCAGCCTAATGATGTTCTGGGGTAGGATGTTCCTCTTTATCAGTCTTCAGTTGCACTTCAAGGATCTTAGGAGTTAGCAAGCATGCAGATTTACGAGCTCATATGATAGTAATATTGAGAGTCCAACTTCCGGTTTATCAGTTCCCCCCCTCATCGCATTCTGCATTCCTTAGGTCAAGCTGCTCTTTTTGGCTCAGAAATTGGTTTCTCTCCTCTTCCTGTCCACCTGTTTCTCATCTACATCAGAAGGATGGTAGCAGGGATTATAACAATTTCACCAAACCTTCCCCATTAATACACTAGGAAGCTTGTACAGAAATACAAGCAGAGGCTGATTTGAAGTCAGAGAATAGGTTTAAAAGTAGCTGAACTAACTCAGATATATCTCTGCTATGGATACATCATGAAGTATTAAATATGTTGGAACAAGTTTAATATTTTTTCTCTGTCTGACTGTCACTCACTTGCTGGGACCAGTTTTGTTTAATATCTTTAT
>NW_009629440.1:62428-63131 GCF_000690535.1 Cariama cristata
TGCTTGAGGGTAGGAAGGCTCTACAGGGGTAGCTGGACAGACTGGATCAATGGGCCGAGGACAATTGTCTGATGTTCAACAAGTCCAAGTGCCAGGTTCTGCACTTGGGTCACAACAACTGCATGCAATGCTACAGGCTTGGGGATGACTGGGCTGGAAAGCTGCCCGGTGGAAAAGGACCAGGGGGTATTGGTCAATAGCTATCTGTATATGAGTCAGCAATGTGCACAGGTGGCCAAGAAGGCCAATGGCATCCTGGCTTGTATCAGAATTGGTGTGGCCAGCAGAACCAGGGATGTGATCGTCCCCCTGTATTCAGCTCTGCTGAGGCCGCACCTCAAGTACTGTGTTCAGTTTTGTGCTCCTCACTACAAGAAAGACCTTGAGGTGCTGGAGCGAGTCCGGAGAAGGGCAATGAAGGTGGTGAAGGGCCTGGAGGGTAAGTCTGATGGGACCTGAGGTTGTTTAGTCTGGAGAAGGGGAGGCTGAGGGGAGACCTGATCATTCTCTACAACGACCTGAAAGAAGGTCGTAGCAAGGTGGGGGTCGGTCTCTTCTCCCAAGCAACCAGTGATAGGATGAGAGAAAATAGCCTCAAGTTGCACCAGGGGAGGTTTAGATTGGATATTAGGAAAAAATTCTTCATAGAAAGGGTTGTCAAGCATTGGAACAGGCTGGCCACGGGAGGGGGGGGGGCACCCTC